>NC_089874.1:51205000-51302500 GCF_040182565.1 Anser cygnoides
CTTGTACTTAGTTTTCAGATTTTCTGGCATAAAAAGAATAAGATATAAGGTTGAATTAATGAACGGATTTTGCACAACTACAATTTAAGATGCTTTCTCTGCACTGTTCATGCTGTCTGACTGCCCTTTAAAACAACCATTCTGGGCTTATTCTTTCATTTAAAAGATGAGCATCCAGAACTACCGAAATTAAAAATGCATTATTCATATATTCAACATAGGAATGGTCTGACAAAAAATTCACTTAACAGAGCTGATGGCTTCTTCACAACACATGAAACCCTTTGAAAGAACCAAGCAAAACAGATTAAATGCATCTGCAGTTGAGTTTGCAGTTATGCATACAACATGATTTTGAAAGTTTCTGAGGTTGTATGTGTTCTGTGTACTAAACACACCTGCTATACTTATATGCAGCACTTGGGGAAAGATATGCAAAAAAGTGAATCTATTAGAAAACTAACACTAACAGATTTTTTTATTATTTTTTTTTTGTTTTTTTTTGTGAAGTATTATCTCATACAAAGATATTGGACACCGACATCAGTTGTTTTATCAAATAATGTGGTAAAGCTGAAGTAATAAAAGACTGCTAATATAGGTTCTTCACTAGGAAGTGGCTGGGTTCCACCTAGCTTTTAGATTACACTTGCTGGGTGAATAATGCATATATAGAAAAAAATTAAGTTGGTACTCCCTGTTATGTGCATACCGTGTAATGTAACATTCTTGTACTAGTCCTCATTTGTTCTCTCTGTCACTGTATGTGACTGCATGTAAGTTTAACTCTATGTATATAAAGTTACATACAGAGACTTCATCTCATCTAAATGTTTGCTTCTAGGAAAATGTTTGCCAAAATCCTTATTTGCTAAAGCCAACAGCAAAAAGAAAACATCTTCATTCATTCCTGAAGGTTGAAAGTTACTGTAAGAATTGTTCCAATTTTCTCATTTTTATCTTTCCTACCTACCAGCAAATTAGAATTGCTTTCTGATTAATTTTTCCTTGGCAAAGTTAGCAATACCACAAGAGGTCCTAAAAGAAAGTGGGTTAAAGCAGTTTTATGTTTTAACCATAGTAATGTCTGTAATGCTTGGCTCTGGTCCCCTTTAGCAATATATATATATATTTTTTTTTCCTCTCAACAGGAGCAGGGCAGTTATCCCCCTCTCAGCTCAGGGCCTTTTCTTTCTCCCTCTGGTGTAGGCTGCCTTCTCCACACACACCACTGGTACCCAGAAAAGAATGGTTCTTCTGTTTGTCTGGCTGCCTGCATATTGCATCCATTGCTCCATTCAGCCTGTCTTTTCAGGTCTGCTAGCTGCTGTACAACTTAGCTTTTGTGCTCTACTGCCAGGGGTTTTCTGAAGCCAGACGCTTTCTGAAAAGAGGGTATATTTGCATAAACAATACCATGTCAGGAGGTCTGCTGGAAACAAAATCAAAATTCAACTGAGCAAATCTTCCTGAACAACTCATTTCTTGCAACCAACACCTCCTATCGTTACCATCTGTGTACTAAACTATGGCTGGAAATGTGTGCAGCTCTTTCTTTTCATTTGCTCTTGTGTACAGATTCCTCATATCAGCTGAAGTTTATTTTGGTTTTGAATTTAGGTGGAATAGAAACCCTTAAAAGAATATGGAACGAGAAAAATATGGTTATGTTAAATAAGGAACAGAAGGCCAGCCATGCATCAGCTAGCTTGCAACCCAGATTGGATTTATATTGATGGCTCATCAAAATGCACATCAGAAACAAGATCTACTCATCAGCTTGCTGAGATTTCAGGTCAGTGATGGCAGGGCAGCTTTATCGCAACAGAGCAGGGAGAGAAAGGCTTATTTACTATTGTGTCTGATAGCCGAAGGAAGTATTCTGGAAATATGTGTGCTTAAAACAAATCTCCAGTGGCTTAAAATATTGGATATTCTGAGTGCATGTCTATGTGTATGCACATAAACACAAATATAAAGAGGTCATGCATATGTATACATGAGTGAATTCATGTATATTTCTGTGAACAAGCAAACATGCACATGGTCTGTGCTGTATCTTCTGTGTGCATTCACTGTATATTACCCATGGGAATAAAAGATAATTAGGCTAACCCTGCAAAAAGGAAAACAGGCAAACCAAGAGTAGTCACATGGTAAAAATAGAAGAAAATAAAAAATGAAAGAAAATAGTTTCATAAACCACTGCTCAAATGTCACAATCATTTGTTTTTATTTATTTACATGTATATATATGTATATATTTAATTTAATTCAAATATCTAGCTGGGTAATGCATCTCTCGCTATTCCATTAAATTCCAATCTTAATTTTGTTTACTTTCTCAGGTGCTTTGGATACAATTAAATAAAAATATTCGAATGTGTCTCCTCTGCCACATTAGGTCTGTGCATACAGCATCTTCTGTTTGACACTGCCTATTAAGCCACACTCCCCTGTCAGAAAATGGTGCTTATGAATACATTAAGCATACAGAAATACCATGAATAAAAGGTTCTCCTTCCATCCCACTGCTTTGATCATGGTACACTTTCCAAGCCCTGACACCACATGGGCTGGGACAAGACGGATTTCCTCCAGGTGTTAACTCCGTATACTGGTTAAAGCAAGATGCACGGGGGATTATGAGAGACCTCTTTTATAGATCTGGTTTGTTCCCACATAAAACACAGCACAGCGGGGCACTTTGAACAGGTGTCACATCATGTCTTGTTACCTACATACAGCGGTCCTATCAAATGTCTTCCATGAGTCAGTGATTCGTGAGTCAGTCTTCTTTTCTGTAATGGGACTGCAGTCACAGTGCATCTCACCTCAAGAATGTGCCAGAATGAACAGGAAGATGAGGGAAATCTGTGCACCTGTCACAACTTTAGGTGAACTTCCAGGTATCAAAAGAGCATGTGTGGTCCTGTCAGGGTGACTGTCACCTGCCACCTGCCTCCATCAACTTATGGGATGCAAGGAAAGGGCTTCCTTAGCTGAAGATTTTCTTTCACACACTGTAAATAATCAGTATAGTCAAACACTGGGGAGATGGGTGCCATTTCTTCCTGAGAACAGACTCCAAATCCCATTATGCTTCTGTTTGAAAAATCTGCCAGATCTGTGAATACTGGAAAGAAATATATTCATTTCTTCATGTAATTTTCAAGTAATTTAAAAGATGTGGATCTTTATTATTCTTGTCTCCAATATAAAGGGGTCTATTTCATATAATGAAGGTCAGTAAAGGTCCCCTGAAAGAACTGGGCCTAGCAAACCTCTTTAAAAGATTTCAATTTCGGGGAATCATCCCCTTATGAAATCTGCAATGTGCTGCAAGAAAAAATTGCTACATGAACAACATACATGGAAATGCAGCCTCTGAGGTTTAATAGGTGTGCAAGAGATAGGAATACCCACTACATAACTCCTGTAAATATGGCTTTATTCTTCTACTTCATTGCCTGTAATATGTCTTTCATTCTTCTGAAATTAAATGCACAGCCAGTGCTCCTTATTCAAACCACCCCTGGTATTGGTTTACTTAAGTGTCTATAACAAGCAAATGAAAAAACAATGAAAAAATAAACAGAATTTGGTGCATTACCAATAAAATACAAAATACCTGCTACAACAATGCCATAAAAATGTGAGTTATGCACCATAGGACTTCCAGGATGAGTGCCCAGCACACAAGTACTGGTTTCAGTTATGCCACAGTAAAGGATGCTGCTTCTTTAGTAGGTATTGAGATAGGTGAAAATTTGAACACAAGGTGCATTAGCTGGTCTGGATGAGCTGCAGCATCAAACTGGAAACACCTGAGGTTCAGAGACTGGCCATGTACTTTTATAAAAAGGAGCCTGTTAAATTATCACTTATAAAAAAGGGAAGGGAAGGGAAGGGAAGGGAAGGGAAGGGAAGGGAAGGGAAGGGAAGGGAAGGGAAGGGAAGGGAAGGGAAGGGAAGGGAAGGGAAGGGAAGGGAAGGGAAGGGAAGGGAAGGCAGAAGGCAGAGCTGAAAGAAGAAGAGAGGAAGAGTGAACTCCACGTTGTTTGCAGAATGTGTTTTTCATGGAGTCTGCGAAAAGCTTTGGAGGGGGGTTTGCATGCCTGGATTTTGTAATCTATGTAACTTGGAAATCAATAAGATAAATGGAGGAGAACTAGGCTAGTGGTCTCAGTCTTGATGATTCCAGGATAAATCCTTTTAATAAACATGAAACTGCAGCTGAGCAGAAACTCTAAGATCTACTTTTGATTTAAAGATGCTTACATCTGCTACATTGTTCAAGTTTTATTCTCCTCCTATGTTTTCTATTTTATCTCTCTGGCTGCCCATACAGTTAATTGTTTGTTGTTGTTGTTGTTGGTTTTTGTTGTTTTGTTGTTGTTGTTGGGTTTTGGTTTGCTTGTTTGTTTGTTTTTTTCATTTATTCTTCAGTGATGAAGTGTGAAGGTACATACATAGCCCAAGTATACAATGGGAATATACATATAGTTTTGTTTTGTAGTGGCTCCCAAGAAGACTTAATGGAAAATTACTGTCATACTATAGTCATCTTATTCATGCTTAAAACATGCTGTTGTCTGTACAGAAAATTCATATTTGTGAAATATGCAGAGGGAGAAAAAAGAACAGAAATATCATTTACAGAAAACTGTTACGAATAGATTTTCCTACACCATTGCTGGTGATGGTGGTGATGAAGTGTTTAAAAAATGAAGCAAATAACACTCTTCTCAGCATTAGGACTCCACTAGTTAATCCATCAGAACTGGGATTTGACAAGACTTGATTTATATAATAAATGTTTGATTAATTTATACGTTTCTGCAATATAACAACAGGAATTTGGAAGTTCAAGATTTAATATCAAGGCTTCCCTTGAAATACACAGGGGGGAAAATGCACTTAGATCTCTCATTTATTTTCCAATTAACTGTTCTTTATCTGTGCATTAATATTACAGATGTCTCAAGAATAATTAAAACAGATAAGCAATTTATAAAAATCTTCACATTTCATGCTAATTACCATAATGTAATGTTACATTTCTATTAGCAGCTTTTGTTCCCTCCCCCCATCTTTACTTTTAGCAACCCTAGGGCCTTAGCCAGTCAGCATGTTATAAATCTTTGTTAAAATACGACATGAAGCTGAGAAGCTTGGAACCAAGCAAATTGGACAGTGATGGAGTTTCCCTTTCTTTACCTTCATTTCCGAACAGCCAGCTTATCATCAAATATGAAAACAATGATATTTTTTTCACAACTTCTTGCTGTGAAGGGAAAGGGGTTCCCAAGACAGAGAGTTGTGACTATGTGTTTTAAGGAAATGAATACAGCCAGGCCATGAGAAAGGAGGAGGAGAGCAATTTGATCCAGCATCCTGTCAGGGACATAAATCGTGGACCTAGGAAGGAACTACAGTATCAACACACCCACTACCTCCATATCATGCAACTACATTCACAAGTAGTTAAGTCTCATCTGAAAATGAATTGGTTTGTTTGTTCCCACTCTTCATATGGAAGATTATTACAGGAAATTAAAGGTAACCATTCTGATAGAAATTTCTACTCATGTTTGACGTTCAAGCCGTCTAGTCAGAGAACAGAAGCAATGCCATGTGGTGTTACACAAGTTCTCCCACACCTCAGTTCTAGCCATCAGTGAAACCAAACACATGATCAAGCTAAACATCATGGCTATTGTCAGCTGCTTGGAGAAAGAAATAAAAACAGGTCCAAAATCTTGATCTTGCAAACACTTTACATTAATACAGAGGTTTCCTATGCTGAAATGTGAGACTTCATATCAGGAAAATTATTTATGTGCTCAAGTGTTTAAATGAACGGGACAAATTTGTCCAATGAATTGTCTAGAATGAGCAGCATGATCAGCTCCACTTGCAGAAATACAAATGGCCAACACATTAGCATGTGCACATACAGAGGCACACAAATGTGTATACCCCATCTACTTTGGTACTGCAGGGAAAAGTCAAGCATTCAAGTGTGCTTCTACTTGCATCTCTCAGCTGCCTTTCCACGCAGCATTTAAGTAATAATTGGTGTCATAATACAGATAATGTACCTCCATATGTTTCAAAAATACACTCATCTAAGCTTTCAGAAGTAATAATGTAGTTTAGGTTTCATTTTGTTTTTACTCCTGAAATAGACTGTGATATAAGTCAGTGAAAATGAGATATTAAATAAAATCTTGTTCCAGTGCCAAGTCCTGAAACCCTTCTTTAAGGAGAAGAGTACATATATGCATCTCCACAGACACTACCCAGTCTATTGATTCAAAACTACAACACTTTTTTTTTTTATATATATATAACTTAATTTACCTTTATTTATTGCAACATTGATTGCATTCAGACTGCATTAGATAATATACTGGATAAGATACCTTTTTAAAACCTCTTACTGAGATCCTATTGGGACTGGCAAGTAATTGAAAACACTTAATGGAATATTTCAGGGCATATTGCCAGAAAATGAACAAGAGAATCACATTTCATTTTAAAATACCATGGAAAAATCACCTAAAATGATCATAGCTGTGGTTTAGCATAGAAAAGGGTGGATGTTATAATTTACATAGACTTTCTGTCTGAAATTATTTTCTCTCTTTGTTGCATTTGACAACTCACCCACTGTCTTTTCAGAAATGTGTGATGTTCCTGTTAATTAGATAGTGAGGGGCGACAAGAAATAGGTTTTCAGAAGATTGCTGACTTCACTGGGTGTGTTTTCATCCTCAGGGCCCAAAACCCAGTTGTTTTGCTCCCTCAGGAAGAAGTATCAGTGCTTACAAGTTCTGCCTTGACCTATTCTGTGATGGTACAAAGCCATATTGTAATTCTTCTAGTTGAGCTTAGTTTGCACTGTTCTCACTTCAGTTAGGCCATAATAACATTTAGGACTTAGAAGGCTAAAAACTGTGAAGTTATGAGGTTGCTGATGACAATACAGCATAGTCCAGCAAGGACAATTTTCAAGCTGGAGGTTTTGCTGTGAATTTTCCAGGTGCTTGCACAGCCCCAAACAAAATGAGACATCCTCGTTTGGCTCTTATAAGTAAACTGAGGAACACAGAGTTTGAGTAGGCTTTCCTTCACTCATGCAATAGACTACCTAGAAAGCAAGGAACAGCATCCAGCCTCCCTGTCCACAGCATCCTATAAACTACAGAAGGCAGGCTCCTGAATGCAGCTGATATGCATATGCATTCACAAGGCAGATTTACCATTGAAGCTCTCCCTTAACAATTGGATCTTTTGTACAAGGAAAAAGGTTTCTACCAAAAATGTCATATTCAGGAGAAGCACTAAAAGGTGTCTTAAACTGGGACAAGAAATTCTCTAGGTTAAATGAATAAAAGGAAATAAATTAATTTCAGACTTACCTTTTCAAAACATGACTGCTTGTACACTCAAAGGCAAATACAGAGTATTTTGCTGATTCAGGCTTGGCCAACCACGTACCACGAGCTTGTCTTCATCTATGCCAAGAATTACAAGGGAATGTAGAAATGTTTTGTTGTATCCATACAACTTTAAGATCCTGTATAAAGCTTGTGTACTCAGACCCTTTTACACTAATCTTGTGGACTAATATTGTTCAATCGCTACTAACTTTTTAGCTCTAATTAATGTTAAAATTATGATGCCACAAAGATATGTTACCCAGCTCCATTGCATTCCAACACTAGCCAGAGAATCTACCTGGAGCAAGTGATTTTGTTTACTTTAGCCTCTTCTGCTTTTGCAGTCTCCTTTGCAGGCTACATTGCAGAGATAAACAGCATTGGATTTTTTCTATCCTTGCAATAGACAAGAAATAGGTCCTTCTTATGGTCTGACATGAAAAATCATGTCTAAATCCAAATAAAAAAGCTTGAATTCAAAAATCCTCCAAACATTGTGTTTGGACACACAGCTCAACATTAAAATGCAGTTGAGACCCATTTATAACAAACTGTTCTCAGAGGAACCTCTTAGTGACAGTCAGCAAACATCTCAAAAGGTATAGCTCATCCCTTGTCTATAATCCTGGACCTGGACCTGGATTTACATGAGCACAAAAATGTCAGTGCACATTATCACCATAAGTCAATGTATATTTGCCTGCAGGTTCAAGAACCACAATAGTAAATAGGCACTTCACAAATGTGCAGCAGTAGTAATAAAATATAGCAAATACTCTGAGAATTAGCTCATCGTTTCCACTTGCCACTATCTATGAGAGTCTACTGCTATCAGCTAATATTCCCTGCAGGCAGATTTTTACTAGTGGGTGCTTGGAAATGATGAGGTTCCCTAGAGCTGTACTCTGCTCTTTTCTGTTCGATGTTCTTTTCGGTTCTTTTAAGCCCATTGGATAGACAAGTTAAAATCTGGAAATTGAAAGCAGAGAGGAAGTCACAGTCACCAAAACTGAGATGGCTTATCAACTTGATTCCTGTTTTGCAAAGGTCAGCTCCAAGCATACCCTGATGCTGAGAGAGCTGGCCTTCAGCATCCAAATGTGGAATGAGCCTGTGGTGAGCAGAAATCTCCATGTCAGAATGGAGATCAGAAATTAACACACTAATTTCTGTCTTGAGAGAATACATTGATTGTGTGGGTTGCCTGCATTTATGGGTTTGCCATAGGGTATATAGGGGATTCACCAGCTCCTTGAGCAGCACTGGCCTATTTTTTCAAAATCAAATCATGGCCTTCTTACCTAATAAAAGCAAACCAATATCAGTCACACCAGCACTAATAATTAATACCTCTTTCAGAATATGTCCAAATCTCTAAATAAAACAATTGTCTAGATAATATCATATCTGCCTCTTACAAATCCCATGCCTGAATTGCACTCTTACCAAATGTTCCTGCCATTGCCTCCTGAGGCAAAGTGATCAAGATTGAACAATGCACAGCATATGCTCACATCTGGGACATCACAAAAGCAGGTTTTGAACCAGGGCATATCACAGAGATGCTTAAAGCAGCTGTGATAAATATCTTCCTTATGACTATGATTTAAAGCCTGGGTTTATACCGTTTGACCTCATCTGCCTTTGACAAAGTCACAGATATCAGTGATTTATTTACATTTATAGGGCCAAACTGGACTGGATATTGCCTTGAAGGACACACTTCATATATCCCCTGGTATCTAAGGTTATGAACGCAGGCAAGGTACAAAAATAAGTAATGAATCAGGGTGGTTGAATGTGCCATGCGATTTCATGTACCCATCATGGGGGAGGGGGTTTGCATGCAGTGTTGCTTGCCAATAGGAACAGATTGTTTAACAGTCACCTCCAGGCAGTAAAACTGGTTGCCAGTTCAAGTGCCTGGTAATTTTATGGGATAATTATTAACCTTACTAAAGTTATTAGAGAGTAGTTACTAGGAGACTTGTGAAGTGTGAGCTATCGCTATTTGTCTGAGTGGGAAGGATAGCTAATCCCCTCAAAGCTGAGCTGATTATCCCCCTTTTTAGATATTAGAAAAAAAACTCATCAGAAAGGATCAAATTATGTATTTTTTTTTACAGTTATGAGAGAGCATTTACAAGATTTCTCCCCCGTTTCTCCACCACCCACCTACTATCCTTCATTCCCATGTCTCTTTCCAATAATACATTAGGAAAACACAGCTCTGTCTCAGCCTTCACTAGTACTGCCTTCTTCACGGTGCACCACAAGCAGTGAAGCAGTGATGTGAATTTCATTATATAATGAAAATGGAAAATGTTCCATGGAAAATGTTTCTAAACATGATAGTGGAGTTAATACCATGTGTAAAGACAGTCAGCCCAGCTATTTCAAGGCCTCACAGTCTCCCCACTTCCTCCATCTTCCTCCAAGTGAAATTAGTTGTGCTGAGGATATAGGCACATTTTATTTTACCTTCTCATCAAGCCACCGGTGAACTACCACTGCAAGACATTGTGCTTATCTTCCTCTCCTTCCTACCGCTCTCACCCAGTATTGTCCCTAATGCTGAGCCTTCAGTGATTCTCCCAAAGCCGAACGCCACTATGGAGCATTACAAGGTCACATCCTGTGAAAGAAAGGGTGACCAAGCAAGCTTTTTTGCATTTAACAATGCCAGCTTGCTTAAACAAAGAACCAAATGTATATACTACTGAAAAGAAATGGATGTTAACAAGAAAGAAAGAAAATAAAAAAATGTAGCCCAACTTTTAGATGGTCTCTTCAGTCTCCTTGAAAAGGTAGATGACACAGCATATCACCACAGCACTCTTTCACATGGTATTCCTCACTATTGCAGTATCAGTCCATCCTTAACACAGATCCATGTGTTTGCCCATCCTTCCTCCCTGACTGTCTGGAACCACCGTTTGTGGAGAACATGCAGAATTTGACTTTCTGCAAGTATGCAGAGATATTAATGTCTCTGTTCAAAACCCCAGATGATGATGCTCCCACACATTAAGCTACTACCACATACCTGCATCCATACATACTGGTGTTAACTGTGCAGATGGAGAGATGGTCTCCCAATGTCAGTTACTCTCTTTTCCAATCCACAGCTGGCAAATATCTAGAGAAAGCAGTAAATTTCAAAAGTCTGTCCTTTTCTGGTTTGTCACCAATCTCATGGCTGCTTCCTCTCCTCCCTTCCACATCTCTTTTGAAATACCACGTTTCTATTGGCATACTTTGAAGGGATGTTCCCTTGAGTATCTTGCCCTTTCTTCTCCTGTCCCCAGAGACTTGTAACTGTCTTATATATATATATACACATATATATAAATATAATTTTTTTTATCTGTGGGGGAAAAATGTAATGCTGTTACACGTTAGTGCACACAGACTTGAATTCCTCATGCTGTTGGTTTTCTCTCCACACAACTTATTTCTTGATATCAAATTAGAAAATACTTTCCTCAAGAAAATCAAAAGTCAAAAGTTTGCTATTTCTATTGCACCAAAAGGGGTAAATCTATGTGGCAGCAGATTCCCACCACAAAGCAACTCCTATTTCAAATGGCCATGACTGATAGAGTGACTCTATTCTTGTTTGGATTTTTCTGAGTGTGGTATTAGATTTAATGTGAAATTTGTATTTCTTATCCTGTCTCACTTTGCCTAAACACACTCTATTATTTTTATGCCAATAATAGACACCTTAGTTTTTCCAGAAACTAAGAGGCAGGGACAATTGTAGCGATACATTCTCTTTTATGGAGAATGTCATATCTTTTCTTTATTCCCTAACTTTATCTGAAAGCTCCCAAAATACTTATCATCTTTTCTTCTTTTATATTCTATATTATAAAGAAAATAAGACAAAAGAAGCCTTTTGTTACCTATTTGCCTTTTTCTCATAGAGGTCCTGGTGATAGAATTCTTAAACTAAAAGAAGTCTGGGATAGTATCATTTAAGAGAGGGTTTTAAATTACTCTTTATTTTGATGGGCTTCCTTAGTTTGTTAAACACCTTAGTCTTCTATCATTCAAATGTAGAAAATAAATTTGTAAATGATTGGCATTAGTTTAGATAGAAGGATTTTATATTTTTTTAAATTATATTTTTATTTATTTATTTATCTATCTATATATCTATTTATTTATTTATTTATTGACTAAGGTCTTTTAGCCTGTTCACTCTTTGGAGTGAAGATTTATGTTCACACAGTGCTCAGTGCACTGCAGCTCTGAGTTCAGGTGAAATGTCTAATTAATTTCAAAGTAAGTACCGCACAAAGGTAGAATTTGAACCATCACGTTTTATCCCAAAGATATTTCCTGGCTACCTGGTAAAAGGTAAGAGATTTGCCCCATCTTGAATCTTGGAGGACCCAACCATCTATGTTTTTTGCATCTGTAAGGGAAAAAAATAAAAGTACTGTGATGACTGAGGGGAAGGGTAGGGAAGGTCAGTCTAGAGAGGAAAAAGAGGTGAGAACAATTGCTCTCCAGATCTGTACTTCTGAAACAGTTCTGTCAATGGGCTGATGTTCCCTTATCACCCATGAAGACTCCTTTACTCTTAAAGGTCTGATCCACAGCAAAAACATCTTTTTTTTTTTTTTCAGTTGCTTAGCAAAGTATCCTGAAAATATGTTACATTGAACTAAAACTGCCTGATACTCAGTTTTTATAAACCTTGCTGTTAGAAAAGGAGGTCCCCAGGGATATTTATTTTATTTCATTTATATAATGCATCCCAGGATCAACTTTTATATGCATTTACAACAAATTACAAAAATTATTTCATTGTGACATGTTAGCTATACCAATGTTGGCATAAAGTTACAAAGACTCTCATCAAATATATAAAGCCAGTCTCAACTTCCTTCTTATCTCACCCCAAATAACATCCTCAGAAAAGTATTCAAATATGTCTATAACTATTCTCTCAAATGTGAGAGAATGTGTACCATGTCTCCTTCCAATAAAGTAAATGGCAGCTTCATGTGCTTTTATATCCTTTCCTTCACATATATTTCCTTTTCTGTTTTAATATGTTACAGAGCCACAGAAACCTGTCTTTGACTCCAGGGAAAAGTTTTTAGATCAGCACAGTCAATGGCACAGCAGTGTCCTGTTGAGTGACCATACATCCACATTTCTGAGGATGAATCCAAACTATTACCCAGAATTAGTGGAGTGAGTAGAAACTTGAGAACGTGAAAAAGTGAAATAAATCTTTTTTTGTGGTCTTGTTCCTCTATATATAGATTGTTCTGATTGGAGGACTGTACTCAGCTGGGGAGTTGGAAGACAAAGTCCCAAGATCTGCACTCAGTCAGAGTTTGTTAGGGTCAATGGGATCTTGCATGAGTAAATATGGAGTTTCAGAGTATTTAGGATCTAAGCCTATAAATCATTCATCTCTGTTCACATGTTGGCTCACTAAGGTCTTAAATGTTTTTATTACTAAGTCTTAAATGAAACTCTGACTCTTCTTGCATTTAATGTTAAGGAAGAGTTCTTTCATTGGAAAAAATACATTCCCATATGTGTTTATTTGAAGGAAATGCAACAGGTTTTGGATTTTCAGTTTCCTTTATTTCTTTTCTTGAGATGTAAATGTGCTCTGGAACCCCTGCCATGGCTTCTTTCTTTCTTCCTCTTTTTCTCTCTTTCTCTCTTTTCTCTCTCTTCTCTCTCTCTCTCTCTTTCTTTCTTTCTTTCTTTCTTTCTTTCTTTCTTTTTCTTTCTTTTTCTTTCTTTCTTTCTCTTTCTTTCTCTCTGTCTCTCTCTCTTTCTCTCTCTCTCTTTCTTCTCTCTCTCTTTCTCTCTTTCTTTCTCTCTTATTGCTAGAGTCGGGGCTTGGGTTCATCAATCCTTAGCATTAAGAAAAAAACCTCAAACTATTTACTTTCTTCTGTTGCATGTATCTAAGTATGGTACTGTCCTTTTCCTATGAAAAGCTTTGCTAAGAGACTGTTAATTTAACCTTGTGTCATTATGTCTTTCATGCAAATCCATGATGTGGAAGGGTCTTTGCCATCTGCTTCCATCAGGAAGGTTATCTCAGTGTCCAGACAATGTAGTGATAGGCTTTATAGAGTAGCTAATAGATAGACAGGGCTTTGGAGAGCTTGCATTTAATCCTCTTCAGATGTGGACGGATATTTTCCTGCAGTCTGGGATGAAGTTCAGGGATGTATTTCAAAAGAATTTGTCCTGGAGTGTAAATGGGACAGTTTGGGTTAACCGTAAACTCCAAGAGGGTTTGAGGGATTAAACATGGGATTAAATAATACTAGAATCAGAGAGGTAGCATTTTGATATAGGATATGTTTAGGTACTTTTTTGTTGTTGTTGTTGTTATTTTTAATACAAATTAAAATTCTTCAGCAAAGTCAAAAAATTACTCATACACTTTTAATGATGATGATTTCCTTAAAGAAAAACTTATAAAAACACAAGTGATAGAGGAAGTGTTCCTATATGCACATGAAACTTTTATCACTAACACTTTAAAATACATAAGATTCAAAAATACATTTTTTTTTTTAATATATATAATCTATTAGCTGTTCACTATTTGTTTATTTTGACACAACTCTGTTCTCCAAAAAAGAGAAAAAGGCAAACAAACATAGTCCTGCTCCCCATCGCATTCAGGTTCTCATGCAAGAGCACAATGCAGCAATATTTGGGTCTCAAACAGTAGAAAGCAACATTGTTCTGAAAACCTGCCTCTGTGGAAACTTTTTAAAAAACATTCAGATATTCCTGCTCTGAGGTTCTGCAGCAGTGTTGCTGGTGTTCCAACAGTACCCAGTGTAAGGAGCACAAGCCCTTCTGCAAGATGGTAAGTGCCCTCAGGATCAATGGTTTTAGAGGAACTGAAAATGCTTATATCTGACAGGAGGTGCTCGCCATCAAGGCACTAGTTTCTTTCTCCCGCTGCTCTGAGTGCAAGTCTTGATAACTTCCCTCACCTCAACCTGCAGGCCCATGTTCTTCACTTCTGCCTGGCTCCATGGATGCCTTGCAAACTGAGTTTGGTTTCTTCAGGTAGTAAACTGGGAGGTGATACATGTGACTGCCTTTCAGGAGAACTGGTTCCTCAAGGAACAAGTTCGGGACTGATTTAATTTTATTATTTACTGATAAAAAAGTAGAAGTGTGAATGAAAGTTAGCCATTGGTGCAGACAAAAAACACAGTCAATATGGAACACTGAAGGAAAGAAGGCAGAAAGATCTTGATGATCTTGCAGATTAAAAAGGTTGAAATACTCATATAAAATCATGCATCTTGGCTTCTAATAAAAAATACCTGTTATGAGATGGAATTGGCTGAAGAAATGAGAGAGGACAGAGACATGTCCATATTAGTCACATACAGTATGGTTAGTGCTAGCACTATCATATGGTTATAAGAAAGATACTTATGGCCCATTGACGTACATAGCAACTATCTCTTGCAGAGGAAAAGAAAGCATTCATGACCTTATGAGAAGTCTCTGATAGCATCCAAACAGGAACATTGTACACTGTGTTCTGACAATCCACACTTAAAAGCAATAAAATTGGTAATAGAGGAGATCCATGCAACTGATCAGGAGAATGGAAGCACTGTCACAGAAGAAAGTGACTTAGGTCTGCTTAGCCTATCTAAATGAAAACTTGAAAGAAATAAGACTGCCCAAGATAAATGTACACAGCTGGAGGAAAACTACTGACATTATCAAGCAGTCCTGGCAGCAGAACAAACAGGTAGAAGGGAACCATGGATACAGCCATGCTGGGAAGCAGAAGGTTTCTAACCACCAGTGTCTGGAGATGCAGATCCTTCTTAAAACAAAGAGCTACTTCATTTTAAATTTTTTCCACAATACCAAAGAGAAGACTTCTACTAGTACAACAAAACATCTATATATTTGTTTTTCCCACCTGGAACTGAACTGTTCTCCTGAACAGTCTTCTATGATATTGACTTCCTCAGACCTCAGTCCCTGATGTAGAGCTTTGCTCTTGCTCTCTTGTTACTCTTTCACTACTCTCTCCCTCTTTCAGAGATTTGTCTCACCAAACCTCCAAACATTTTTGTCAGCCTGATTCAACTGTGAGAGACAATTCTGCACAGTATTGGGGAAGGAATTTAAAGTCCTGCTTTGCAGGTGAGATTTACTTGTTGACTAAGAGAGGTTTGTCATTGCATACTTCAGTGACTGCTAAAGATGAAAGGCTACATAGAGGACAGTTTAATTTCCTGCCTCTTCAGTTATTTACCTGTTGATAAAGCTTGTTCCAATGCAAAGTACATTTTACACAGCAGGCAGGAATTAAGTTCACCAATATAGCCAAAAAAAAAAGCTGCTGACCAGCCACTGAGCTTGTCAGTGTGCTTTGGACCAGTCTGGCATGCAGACACCTCAGGCTTTCTGTTAACAGACCCATAAACCACCTGAGCCTTTTCCAAAATGACATGGCTCTGAATGGTACTGCCTTTCATGCAGCAAATGTCAAACTAGTCAATAACTGTTGGTAACCAGCATGGATTCAGGTGCGCAATCCTGCATAGAGGAATAATCCTTCCAACAGAGGTTTTAGACCACCTTTCCTGAAATGGTTTGCTGGAAGAGCTCCTTGAATCTTCTGCAGCAACGTAGAGCAAACTGAAGGTTGTTTTAATTTGACCTGGCAGCCAATGTTGTCAAGATGCCATATGAGCATATCGTACTGCTAGGGGATTTATGGGATATGCTCTTCGATGTCTGTCAGTCTTGCAGAGAGGAAGAGTAAGTGCCCTCTCTTTTTAACACCACAGGCTCCCTGGAGAAAGCTGATGCTAGACTGAGCAGCTGTGGGACTGGCTGAGGTATAGGTTTTGCCTAAGCTAGGGTCTCGAAGTCAGAGCCTCTGAAAAGACAGGGCTTTTTCTTCTGTTTCACAGACAGCCAGAAAACTGAATGCTTTCTGGTCTGAAATGTTTTACAGCTATCAGTGTTTGGTTTTCATAACTTTTGCTTGTTATTATTACCTCACAGAGAATAGCAGGCAAGTTGGGGAAAAAAAATAATAAAAAAAAAATTATTTACCTAAGAAATTCTTATTTGACAAATGAAAAACTAAAAATCACATAAAAATGAGAACAATGGATGTGGAAAAAAATAGTTACATGTAACTTAGAAAAAAAACACCCAAATTAGTGGTCTGCAATATGATCAGAAGTAAAGGAGAGAGAACGTACAGTATGAATACAGGCATCCAGCATATCTGATCTGCAGAAGAAAGTCATATGCTCCTGTCCCTGTGTGAGCTATAGTTTAGACTCCAAAGATCAAAGATTGCAAAAGGTGTAGGATCTACTACACTTTAATCTATTAAAAACAACTGTCCATAACCAACAGACAAACTATAACTCCTCAGACTATAATTTATCAGCTACTTAAATAGAAAGAGATTGATCATAAAAGGCCTCACAAATCCTATCCCACTGCTAGTAGTCAATAGCATTTTAACGTGCTGAAGAGTTTGTGTTGTCCAGAACACTATGGTATGATTTACTGACTGGGATTGATCATGTTTCTGGTAGCACAAATGTCTGAAGTTTTGATCTGGGCTATTTTTCACTATGATGGACTAATTTCTCAGCTGCCACATCAAGGCATGAGAGACCTCCTTCCTGGGAAGAAGAAAGCACAGAGCTTATGCGAGCGTGTTTATAAGGGCACCTGTCTTATTTCTAACCATACACACAATTCCTCTTTTCTCTAAGTCCTTCCAGACTGTATTCTCTGAAAGAAAGCTCCCAGTTATCAGTCAAAGAACAAGCAGTGTATTCACAGTTCCTGCTGAAATAACAAGCACAGACATCTGTTTAACTGGTTGTGGTGGTAAAATTATTAATATATAAGACTTGAGGTGGCTAATAAATTTATCCTAACTAAAAGAACATTCATTTCAACTAAGAGCTAACAGTCTGATTGTTCCAACTCCCCACTTCTGAGCTAACACCAGATGTGACAATCCTACAAGCTCTACCACCTACCACCCATCTCCCAGTGTTGTCTCATTATTTATTGTTCAATTCCTTTTTAGAACTGTGGCAGTTAGAAAACTACTTGAGGAGTACCCTCCCAGGGGTGATACCTGGCTTTGTTAACATTGAAGGGATTACTTCTCCTCACTTCTTTCTGTTTCCTGAGACAGTACATAAGTGGGGTCTCTTCCATCACTTGGCAGAGAGAACAGGGGAGCAGAAGGGGGAAATGTTGTCCAAATGTTCTCTTGGTATGATCATAGTTAATAAAGTTTCTGTCTGACCTGTCCTAAATTGTACTCACATTATTACACAATTGGGGTCCCCAGATCTCCCCCATGGTGAATGGAGACAGATCATTTGATCCCGCTACTGACTGACAGATCTTGCTAAAAGCTAAATTCTGATCAGTCTATCATGGAAGTGATAATAGCAGGAAAAAGACGAAAGCCTGTATGCTTTCCTCTCTATCGGATCATTGTAGAGTTCAGGGATTCACTTGTGTTCCTTTGCATATAGGAAGTGAGAGGGAGGAGAAAAAGAGCAGAACCAAAATCTGTTGCAAATTCCACTTGTCATCTATGCCAAAGTGAGGTCCAAGTCTTTATCTACCGGTCATTTCTGAAGCAAATTTTGCTCTTGTACTTTTCTCAAACTGTTCTGCCAGTTTAGTTTCAACAAGCGAGGATCTTTGCCAGGTTCAGGCTGGATATAGAAGGGAAAGATCACCACTCAACAGTGTGTCGTGGCCATGATCCCACACATCAGGACATGTCCTTTACCAACGTGCTTGAGACTTACACCCATTTCCACAGCTTTGGTTGCCTATGGTCCTGCGATGGCTACTGGGGAAGCTGGTGTCTGCACATACACCTGAGTTCAACTTCTTTGAGAAATGTCTCTGTGGTGAAACTAGCTGCCACTGGTGATGGCTCTGGTGGAATATATTGTCATTTGGGTAACATGGGCCATGTTTCTGAGATGCCAGCACAATGTTAGAGTGGTTTACCAGAGAAATTAGGAGCTGCAAAATTTTCCCAGACTCTGAATGCATTGCTGTGTAAAAATGAGCTTGCTTTCTCTTTTCATCTTACATTTTCCATACTTTTATTATGATCAGACTTATTTTATATTGTGGATTATATGCTATCATGGCAGACTAAATGCAGATATTACTATTTTATTTATATATATATATATTTTTTTTTTTTCTCTGAGTGGTGATTTGGACCCACTTCCAGTTCATCCTGATTATCCTGACAAAATAATGGAGCTTGTAGTGAAATATTTTCTTTCCTTTCAAATTCTTACCAGCAGTGTTAAAAAGCTCAAAAGACCTTCATTCATGAACAGCAGAAGATATGCAGGAGTAATAAAAACTACGTCACCCATATTTTCTTTGACCTCAGTCTGATACAGACCTTCACTACCATGAGGATATTTTATTACAAACACAATTCCTAAAACTGGAATATGGAGTTTCTGCCCACCACTGAAAAAAAAAAAAAAAAGCTCCTCCCAGTTTGGACCTGAGACTCTTTCTGAAGGCAGAACTTTCCTTGGATGCTCACTGGATGTCATACTGCTAACAAAGCTGAGAGGTCTCACAAAGGGCATCTTCCTGTTACTTCTACTCACAAGACAGGAGATCTCATGCAATGACAGTGAAATGAGCGAGAAATATCAATGAATAACACCACAATATTTTCTTCTTGCTGGAGTGAGATAGTGTTCTTTAATATGCTGTTTGAAAACGAACAAGTCTCATTTGAAATAAATGAAAGTTGACAGGTTTGGTCCTGCACATCCTGCACATTCTTTTGTAAAAACAAACAAACAAACAAAAACTTCTGTCTTGCATATATGCTGTAGACTGTTACCTCTTAACTGTAATGGTAGATGGGATTTGTAAGGAAAACTACACTTGCAAAGGAAAAAGAAAAAAATAATCATACATTCAAAGAATTAAATTTCAGACTGTGGAAGGATAAGAAAATAAATTTCACTAAGCATTACTAATAACACAGAAAATTGTCATCAGAATCTCATGTATTAGGTACAATTTTTTAAGTCACAAAAGCAGGCTGCGAGTCTTCAGGGCACTCCAGGTCTCCATAAACTATGTGTTATGGACTGAGGTAAAACATTCACCCAAATATTTGGCCAATCTACCTCTATATTCCATGTTGTCTTCACTGACAACTTATGATTTGCACACTGGGAAGGGAGGGCTTGCTGAACTAAAGGGGGAAGCAAGGTAGAAGCAGCAGTGATGAGCCTAAATTGTAGTGAAAAATTTTGGCTAGTCCTCCAGGAAAAAATCTAATCCTCAAGTGCTGTGATGCAGAAGCCAGCTTTTAACGTAAGAATGAAAAACAGTCGTTCAAATATAATAAATCTCAGGCCATTTTGCCTGTATACAGTAGACAGTTCATCTTTATTACTGTGAAAAATAAAAGCTAATGATTAAAAAAAAAAAAGCAACTAAAGCACTCATAATTTTCCTTTCTTCTTCAGAAAAATCCAAACAACCATGTATATGCAGGTAACACTGGTTGATATTTTCTTTTCACCCATATTTATTGCTAACTTTTACTGACAGTGAGTTAACTCTTACTCTTTAAGCGACTGTCACTGACTGAAACAGACTTACAGGAGAAAGTGAAGTGCCACTTAAGTACTCCTTAGGGGCATCAGCACCTGGCCCAGGAAGCCACATTAATTTTAAATATACTTTTTAAAAATAGAACAGTGCTTAGGCATTGCAGCTTTTGATTGTTAAATTGCTGTGACAAAACTTTGCCAACTGACCTGTACCTACACAAAACAGAACTAGAGATGTTTGCATCCTATGCAGAGTGATTACAGAATAAGCTTTGTATGCATGCATGTACATGTACATACATACAAACACAATTTGGCTTTTTGAAGTAGAACTGGTTTGAGCAAGACAGTCCAGAAACAATTACCATTAATTTGAAATAAAGGTTTCAGTAGTGTGGCCCTGATATCTGCTCAGAGTTTCCTACAAAACAGTGTTTCCTAACTGGAAGTGTGGCTGTTTGATTCCTTTGGAGTGAGAAAACCTTCAGCTGCTCTCCTGGTAAATGGCTGACTGATGAAGAAGCTGGCAAGCAGATGTGAAAGGTGTTTGGCAGTGACCAGCCTTTTGAGAGATAAGGTAGTTAATGGAGAGAATGATCCTGAGCCTGCAACAAGTGAAAACATTTGCTTGTTTACCCATCTGTGGTACTTGCCCTGCAAATGGTCCAGGCTCATCTGCTCCTTGATGCTCCCCCCAAAATCAGTGGCACACACAACAAAACATAATGATGAAAGATAGGCCACAGTGAAGGGTCCCCTCAGCTCCTCCAGATCCACATCTCAGAGTCAATAAGCCCATAGAGTTGCATCTGTTAGGGTGTGCCTAGTAGCTGCACTTCATTGGCTATACTTTTCCACCAACAGAACAGCAGGAAAATAAAATGTTGAAGATACCAGAAATTCAGGCAGGAAGACAGAGGACCTGTTCTGCTTCTGAGGAGCCCAAGAGCACCAGAGTCCAAGAACACCCAAATAGATGCAGCGACTTATTTTAGGTACTGGAACCAAATTAAATATTTTCAATTTAAAAAATAAATACATGAATATCATAAATATCTGTTTTTAGTAAAAGACTGCAGTAGATTGCTTTTCTGACTAATTCCCTTGAAAAGAGTGAGTGGTAGGAGTGAGAGAGCTATCACTATTCACACTGAAATCACCTTTTCCTAAACTGAGCAGAGACATGCTTTTCAGGATACTTCACCTTGTTTGCAGAAAGAACCAGAAGTGTTTGTGTTACAGGTGAACAAATTTTCCTTTTGAAGTCATGACTGGAAGAAGATTAATCCAGAAAGCTGACTTGGCATGGATCTGTAGAGAAAGATTTTTCATGCCTGTTATTGCACTGAGATGTACCAAGGTAAAATACCAATTTTTAATTTTTATTTTATTTTATTTTATTTTATTCTTGTAGAGTTGCTTCTCGTTGCTTCTCTGTTTGGATAGGTACTCAGTTATATCTCCCTTTACAGAAACCAAGCCTTAGTTGTTTTTCTGTTCACCATGAAAAGACTAAAGTAGTTTTGATTGCAGCAGTACTCGCACCGGCTAGATCCAATGCAGCCTCTGTATTTCGTACTTGCTAGCACCAAACAGCAACCATTCCTTTTTGCAGCTCCCACAGCAGGTAATGCTATTGAGCCTGATACTTCTCTATAATAAGTTACTGAGATGATCTTCTACAGAATATGGGACATTTCTACTGTTTATGCAAAATGAGATTTTGGAAAGTATTGATCACTGAATTAATACTGCGTGAAAAGGGAGGTTCGCTTAACTCATCAGAAACTTTTGTTTGCTTCTCTCTCCTGGTTTCATGTCTGAGTCACAGGATCACAAGATCACAAACCCATTCAGGATGGAAGGGACCTCCAGAATCTCTAATCCAACCCTCTACCCAAATCAGGGTCAGCTGCAGGATCAGGCTCAGGGCTTTATCCAGGTGGGTCTTTAAAGTCTCCACAGTCACAGAATCACAGAACGGCCAAGGTTGGAAGGGACCTCCGAAGACCATCTAGTCCAACCCCCTTGCCAAGCAGGATCACCTAGAGCACTTTGCACAGGATGGGTTTTGAATATCTCCAGAGAAGGAAACTCCACAACCTGGACAATCCTCTGGGCAACCTGTGCCAGTGCTCTGTCACCCTCACAGTAAAGTGCCCTCTCATATTCATCTGGAACCTCCTGTGCTTCAGTTTGTGCCCATTGCTTCTCGTCCTCTCGCTGGGCACAACTGAAAAGAGACTGGCTCCACCTTCTCGGCACCCTCCCCTCAGATATTTATACACATTGATGAGGTCTCCCCTCTGTCTTCTCTTTTCCAGGCTAAACAGGCCCAGTGCTCCCAGCCTGTCCTTGTACGACAGGAAGGGTACTCCAAAGACGGAGACCGCACAGTTTCCCCAGACTACTCTTTCACTTCCTACTTCTCTGTCTTTATGGAGAAGTTATTTCTTCTTATACCCAATCTGAACCTCTCTTGTTTTAACTTATGTTTATTACTTCTTGTCCTCTCACTGTGCACCACTAAAGAGACTGGCTCCTTTTTCTCGAGTCCTGCTGAGGAAGACAAGTATACCAGTAAGTATACTTATATATCTTACCAGCTTTAGAATCTAGAATTTTAGAAGAGTGGACTTCATTTCTGATTGTAGAGCGTTATATATAAAGTAACAGAGCCACAGGAAAAATGACCAGTTCTGACAGAATATAGGTACACAATTCCTCAATAGATTCAAAAAGTATAGAACAGTCTCTTGAATAGTAATACAGAAAATTCTAATTAAAAGAGCGATTGTCTGTATAGGTTCTGAGAAACAAATAGCTACAGAAATTCTCCAAATATGCGATTCTTACATAGTCAACCTTCATCCTGCCACACACTCCCATACTAATATCATAGCTCCATGTTACAAATTCTAAAATGATGCTGTTATAAAGAAGAGTACATCATCATTTTCTCTAACATCTTCCAAAAACAAGCATGAACTAGATGGGTATACAGCAGATGGAAAGTTTTCATACATGTAAAAGATTTTTATAAGGCAGATGGTGGTCAATTGTTCAACTGAAAAGAGGCATTGATTTTATTTGCATGAAAGACACTAGCAAAATAATTCCAGTTATGAGGAGAGTGAGAAGAGGACCACATGGGGACCTTGTGGAGCCCCTTCAGTAGAATCTTTTAAGAACAGGTTAGCATTTGTTGGAGGTGAAGTGTATTCCTTGAGATACTTCTTCTTCAAGAATTAGATAAAAATTTTGACGTCCACCACTATTCTGTTTTCATGGTACCCACATTTTTCTCATGGATCCAACATTCTTTCTCCTCGCAGGGTTAGTTCTAGGACTTGTATGAATTTACAGATCAGGTGTAAATTGAAAAATGTTGACCAACTGCTGGAGATAAGCCACAGAAAGTTATGGTGGAAGGTGGTGGAAGGACAAGAAGGAGAGCAAACAAGTGAGGAAGACAAAGACCTGAAGGTTGGAGAGATGAAGACCAAGACAGAAGTCACTCCATTCTTGAATTTTCTGAGGAAAGTGACAGACGGCACTGTGGAGTAGCACAAATGCTCCCCAAGTCATAAGACTTCATTCCTGTTGCCAGCTGACTCACAACTTCACAGAGGAGCTATGGATGGGACAGAATCCAAGAGGAAAACTAACAGCCTTGGTCTGAAGAATGTTTTCATGAGCAAAGGCTTTTCACCTTTGAGAGGTAAGTTACACATCACAGATGAGTAACTGAGAAACAGAACTTTAGGCTCCTGAGTGTCAAGAACAGCTCCGACCCATTTGGGAACCCAGTAAAAAAAGGATTCCTCGTTAACTATGAAGTTGTATATTAGCTTTTGGCCAGAAGGACACATGAAAGAGGAGCCTGGTTCTGCTACAGCTCTTTCCCCATAAAACCTGAACTTGTGCTCCAGTGTTAGGATATGTTGAGGTTGGCAGGACAGAATCTGATTTGCAAATTAGAGCAGAATCTGTCAAAGTAATGGTATTAGCTACAGACCTATGCTTATGCATCTGTACTTGCATTACATGGGAGAAATAGTTAAGGGTAAGATTTCCTGTCTCCTGCAGAACTTCAAGGGAAAAATCAGAAATCATTTGCATAGCTGCAACAGGCTTTTAAGACTGTTGAGTGATTGAATGAAGAAAGAAAATAAATATATTCACCATGAAACAAGATAATTTGAATCCAGAGCACTTTTTCAACCATCTACAGAATATTTAATTGGTATTAAATTGGAGCTTGTACAGTGTAAGCAGAACCCTTCAATTCTACCATGGCAGCTTAACCACAGAAAGTGGAAAAAAGAAACACAAATATCCTTATAAAGTTGAAACATATGGGTTTGGATTAAATAAAAACCAAAAAGTGACAAATATTTTAGATCAAAAGTTTGGTCTAGTTTCATTTTCAGGTCCTCCATAACTCTGCCCTTTCAGATTTTTTGGCAGAAAGTGACTGCAGAAGTATCAAAATATCTTGTATATTCCTGTCCTTGCAGTATTTCTGGCCCAACCAAAACCAGGATGCTTCTGCTTTCCCTGACCACTGACTGACTGAAAACTATTCTTTCAGGATTGTTATTTAAGAGGTGTGACTCTCAAATCCAGCCAAGAAGTGTTTGTTTACTTCCTCTGCCAACCCTCCCTTTGAGGGTTTACTGTCGTTTTTCCAGGGGCACATATGCTCAGAGTGGGATAGTGCTTCATCACCTTCCCTGACCCATACATGAGGCAGCTATTTTATTGCAGCGCTGAGCAAAAGGCTTCCTCCCACTTCTTTTTCTGCAGCTGCACACGTTACACATCCCCTAATGTGGGGAAGAGCTCCAGACATAGATCAAAGCTGCTAATAGAATCATGGAATAAACGAGGCTTAATAGGCTAACTGCTTCAAATGTGATTAAAGTTACAAGAAACCAATCCTTCTCCTTAACCAGGCCTGGCAGTTTCAGGTTAAAAACTGATTTTGTGAGGTTAGATGCTCTTCTCCCACATTAGTCTAGTTTCTGTATTTTTTTCCATTTCCACAAGCTGTAATTTACACATTTCCTGACAGAACTCTGCCAAGCCATCAAACAGACAAGCTGGCAACTTTAGGGATTGAGCAGCAGTGTCAAGCTGAAGAGAAGAAGCCAGCTAACTACTTAGCTTCCTTCCCCCTCCCAGCCGGTCTCTGCTATAGTTTTGTGGGTCCTGATTTTTTGTTCACCTTGTACAACCAGTAATTTATCAAATTCACCTCTCCCTGTCACTTGCAGCCCTGTATATCATATTGACTTAAAATTAAGAAGATGCATGAAACTTAGTGTTCCCTCACAGCACTTACTGCATGTTCATCTTCAAAGATATACACATATTAAGGAAAGAAAAAAAATCCCTTTTTTTTTCTTTTTTTCACTCCAGTTAAACACTATTGTGATGGAGAGTGACCTGAATGAGAGATAAATTATCTACAGTAGTGATTGATCAGGTGTATGTTCATGATTTTTTCATCTCTGTAAAATATGGCATGTAATTTTTATGCGTTTGTAATCAGCCAGCAACAAATTCAGGACAGCAGAAGACTCCATGCTACCTGGAGTATTACAGACTTAAATTACTGAAGAAATGGAGAATAGACAATATTTAGGAGTCATGCAATGCCTGTTGGATTTTTAAAGCATCCATCATTTTTTGCAACAGTGATGTTAAGACCATTGTCAAGTCCCATATCATTTGGTAAGGGACAGCATCTCTAAAAGGAACAATTAATAATCAGAAGGGACCTACACGGAGATCTGTTTAATCAAGAATGTCGCACAGACTGTGCACAGGAATTGAGCATTAACTGGCAGTCACTATACCAGATCTAAGGGACACTAAATACAATTAACAGGTGGCAGGTTTAAAACAAACAAAAGGAAGTACCTTTTTTTAACCCATTACACTATGGAAATTCATTGCTACAGGATGTGGTGGGTGCCAAAAGCTTGCACAGCTCCAAAAATTTATTAGACCAGATAATGCAAGAAAAATTAACCAACAACTATTGAGCACAACAGCATCATCTCTGCTCCAGGAAGTCCCTGAGCCACAGACCACTGGAGGTGGGGGAAAGCATACCAGGAAAGCATTGCTATATGCTTGCCTGTCCTTCTGACCTTCCTGACATGTCTGTTCTTAGCCACCATCAGAGACAGGATACTGCTCCCTGGGGACCTTTGGTCTGAGCGAGAAATCTGTTCTTGCACGTTTATATGAACTGGCAGCCAACATGCCAGATCTGGCCAGTAAAGCAGATCTGCCTGGCCTGCTCTCCTTCCCCAAAGGAGCCCAGAAGCAGCTGCTCAAGTGCCACCCAAATGTCTCAGCTACACTTGCTCATAACCCGGTGCAAAGAAGTGAAACGTGGCTACCGGGAGCTGCAGCCTTCACCATGACTCCCCACACCCATGCAGCAGCAGATGTTGGGCTCTCCTACAGTCCTCTGCTCCCTCAGGGAAGCAGAGAGCACCTCAGGGAGATGCTCAAGGCAGGGACAAGGCAGTGTTTATCAAGTGTGGGAAGGGAGAGTGACTGTGGATGGACCTGCCTGAGCACTTAGCCCTGTGAGAGAGGTTGAGGTGTCCTGCTCATGGTGTGGAGGATGTACAGCCTAAGGCAGAGCATTTTCAGCCTCACTTACCTATTGAAATATGTTAAAAAAAAAAAAGAAAAAAAAAAAAGACCTAAGCTTTCTGCATTCTGTTTCTGCTCTCCTAGTATACATCCACTGAAGGCAATAGGAGCTTTGCTGTTAGCTGCCAGGGACATAAGATCAGCCAAAAATGCAAGCCTGGCAGTTTTTCCCCTGTTTATCTTATTTTTTCCCCTCCATATGTTCCAGGGTGGAATTACATGGCAAATATATAACGTGTTGAATTAATGCATTAAAAAGAAACCCTCTGCCCCAGCACCTGGAGCTAGCTAACTGATTTCCTTATTCAGCACATATGATCGGAGATCTTTGAATGGCAGAAGCCAGAAATACCCCATAAAACACAAAGTATATCTGAACTCATCTGATTTTGTAAGGTGGTGTTAATATTCAAGAAGCCTAAGAAGCATGAGTTCATCATCAAGCATTCCAAAGACAGATCAATGTTCATTTACCAATGCATGTATAATGTATGTACCTCAGTTATAAGTTCATGGCTTATGCGCCTGTAAAGATATCTGTGGAAATTTAAACAAGAAGCTGTCACCCCATCAGCCTTAAAAAGCTGAGACAGCAGAGAAAGGTGCCTTGCTAATGGAGCTCTAGTTCTATTTTTGCTTTCTGTCTAATGATTTTCGTTCTGCTTTTTAGTTATTTCAGCTACTTTGCTATTTAAAAATAATGATAACACAGTGGAATAAAATACTTCATTTCTAGAGATCCTTTGAGAAAACCAAATCACAACCTCCCTTCTAGTCCCCCTATCGAATGTATTGCCTTAAAAAAAAAAAAAAAAGTTTTCCTGCTCTGTTTACTGAGTTAAGTGTCTTTATGTGAGAAGAAGAAATTAAGAAATTGTTAATAACTTCATGATATGTAACATAAATTTGAGACATGCTGACAAAACCGTAACATCTTTCCAGCAAATACTGCACTATCTCCTCCAGAAAATATTCCTCTTATTTTCTTTTCAGTATCTGATGAATAAGGTTCCTGATTTCTGTCCCTGAAGAGGGCAACAAAGAGCTTTGCTGCTGGTCAGACGGTTTGATTTGCACCCTGATGAAATCCTGTAAACCAGCTATACCATTCTTTTGCTATCCAGCATTTGCCAGGCCTCAGCAGCCAGCCTGGATAACACTAGCTGCTCCCAGCTGACTGACCACCTCTGAACATGGCTGCTACTTGGCTGCCGTTCACCAGCTGGCCAGCCGCTCTCCACATCAAAGGCTCAATTCTTCCAACTTATTGGCCCATGTGTCTCAAGGAAACACATAAACCCTTCAGAAAAAGGGAATGTAGACAGAAAATGTAGATCTGCAGTCATTCAAAATATCATATGATGTTTAAAGTTTTTTTTTTTTTTCTGTAATGCAGTTGTTGGAATACTGGGTTTTCAAAATCTTGCATCAATACGTTTCTCTTTAGAAAAATATATAAACATTGGCTTAGTAAAAGTGCAGGATAATACATAAAATAGTTATGCACAGAAACCATTTTCAATGTCTATGCTTTCCTTTTTTTTCAGAAGCTATTAAAAAGTCCAAAATGTTTGAACATGCAGTAGTACAAGCTGCATTCTGCTACATACATATTTATTATTATCCATATCTATCCTCCTGTATCTATAAAGCCAACTACTACTTCATCTACATGCCTGTATGTATATCTCCATACATGTGTGCAACAGAGTGGGGAAGAACAGCATTCACTCTGCTAGTTTCCAAGTCTCCAGCGTGCCATGTGTATCATGCCTGTGGGCTGCAGCTCCATGCCTGTTGGCTGGCAGTTCCAGTTCTGTATCTCTTCATTATCATGAACCCCCAACAGCACAGAGAAATAGTCAGGCAGCAGAAGGAGCTGAATGAGTCCACATCTCAGCTGCATGAACCAGGGCTATAATCCACCAGGTAAAGGATTGCACGGGCAGTTTTGAGAGACATTGAGGAAAATACAGCAAAGCCTTAAATAGCAGGTGAAATAACAATCTAACAGTATTTTCTGTTGGGTGTGAGAGTTGTATGCCATGACTACAGTCAGCCCTATTCATCTGGATACCATGTCTACACAAATGCATGTACAGACACCTACAAATATGCACTCCTGCATTGCCAAAGTACCTAGCAGCCCTACCAAATTACTTGAGGTTTTGTTTTCACTCCACAGGCAAGATAAGGAAGAAGCTGAGTTGCTCATTCAGGATGCACATGAATGCTAACACTAAATTCACCTGCCTCCATTCCTGCTGTGTGTTTCAATGGTTGGAGGTTGGACGGAATAACAACACGAAGCAACAGCGCAAGCCAGCCTTTCACTGCAATGGCTTGTTATGGAGGAGCAAGCTGAAGAGCCCTTTCCGAACAAGTCCCCATTGCATCTGCCACAAAGCCTTTGCACAGATCTTATAGCTGAGAAGGTCTAACGAGATAAGTGCAGAAAAGTATGTGGGATGAAGCAACACCTATTAACAGAACAGCTGCTAGAATTGGGGGAAAACAAAACAAAATAAAAACAACCAAAGCAAACAGGAAGACTTCTGGGCACACCCGTCTTCTTCCAGGTCCAAAGCAGTCTGGAATAGCTCACCCTGCATTTGCACAGGAAGGAAGGGTTTGCTTCCCACAGGCTTAGCACACTGTGGGTACAAATGCTTCTAAACATATGCAAGTCCAGGGCCTAAAACATGTTTAGAAACTTCAGGGTCTGGGAAAAAATAAAAAATAAAAAAATCCTGGAAACATATAGAGAAAAATTTAGTGTTAGAAGGTTTTTTTCCATGGGTCTGGTAGGAAAAAAACTGGGTAGAGGAGGGGGTGTGAGGGGTGGGGGAGGAGGAGAAGGCTTTCATGTGAAATACTCTGCCTCAGAATGAGCAATGAAAGAATGTTTAAAGTAATGTTTACAAAGATACTGCCCTAAATGGCCAGTTTTTCTGGCCATCTCCTTACACCCCTTCCCCTCTCCATACTTTCCAACAAAAACATTTGCTTTCCAAATTTGCAACATTTCCAAAATTTTACATCTCTAGCAAGGTTAGAGCTGAGATAGGATTGGGGCAAAGGTCTGTGCCAGTAAGGGAGCATAAAATAAGGCAGATGTTGTAAAGTAAGAATTATAAAACAACAAAAAAACTGAAGCTGGTACAGGCTTTGGACCCTGACCAGGTTTTAGGTACGGTGTTTATTCCTAGAAACCCACATTGTGGTTATGATTTGGGCCTCCAGGGATCAAAACTCCTGAATTGTTCTTGGTGGAGATGAGGCACAAGCCCATGGAGAGGGCTGACATAGCCAAGAACCACGACTTAGTTTTCATCTGGGTTTTTAATGGTCAGTGCTCCAACATTTACAGGTAGGTGTTATACCAGCAGGGTCCTTTGGATGCATTTTCCAGAAAGGGCTGCTAGCCTAGGTACAAGGGAGGTTGCAGAGGAGAGACATGAGCATTGAGGCTGTGGTCTACACCAGCGTTTGTTTCCCTTTAGCTTTCTGGCCAGCAGAACTGATGGTCCAGGGATGCTGCTAGACCTTGCCCAGAACACCCTTATTCTTTTTCGTCTTTGCTCCTAGAAGTGAGTTTTTTTTCTGTCTGTATCACAGAGCTAGAACTCCATTTACATACTCACTACTTAGGTTTTTGTTAAAAGCTACATACACCTGGGTTCTGGTTTGTGTAAGAGGTTTGTGTACCACTTTGGCTTTCTATTGGCAAAGCTTAATTTTTACTTCTTGTCTTAGAACTTTGCCAAAAGGTGACAAATAGACTCAGTAACACTGGTATGTAAGGAAGCACTATCTTCATTATTTGATACAGCCATTACTATTCAAAATGTATTTGTATGCATGTATCTTATAAATGCACCAATACATATTAAGTTACAATGTTTATTTAGCTAGCTAAATGAACAGGCTTTTGTATTCTTAAAAAAATAAACATACAATAAATACACAGTAAAAACAAATATTTCAAAGTTCCCCCAAATTTCTGGTTTTCCTTTCCTCTTTCTGGCATTTCTCATTTCCTGAAAAGATTATCCATAAGCATTCTGTCTTTTTTACAGCAACATTTGCACAGCTCAGATTAACCTGTGATAGCTATCTGTATGCTCACAGCAAATGTAAAGTAACTTGCTTTGCAACACTGCCAATGAAAAAAAATAATATTTTTATTAAATCAGCTTGTACTTATCATAGTTTCAAAGCACTGACAGAAGTAACTATTTTGGCTCAGAATAAGAGCCCACTTCCACCACCCAGCTTCTTTCAGCCATAGAGCCAAATTTGTTAGGGGTCTACTCACTTCTCCAACCTAAATAATGAGAAGGCTAATTACCATTCATAGCCCGGTGTGATTCAGAAAAGCCTTTCCTAATGTTACTCCCTCTAAGGGCCCAGCTGACTTCAAGAATGTGGTTTTGAGAACTCAATTAAGAGTATGTTTCACCTGTTTTAGTAGTGAGGCTAGACCTTGGGAAATGTTGTATCTAAATTCATGCTTTCTTACACTATTTCTAAATTATTTATACAGTGTAACAATGTTGTTGTTTATTAGATTCACATAGATGATAACCACAGCTGAAAGCTGAAGGCAGGAGAGGTTGCCACAGAATAAATATATTGAGAGTAGGAGGTAATCAGCAGCAGTGCTCTTTGCAGAAACATTTATTTGTAGTTTCTTTTACGTTTCCTCCTCTACAGGCAAGGTTATACAGCCTCCCTACTTATGGCAGTGCACAAGTCTCCCTTCACTTTGTACCATGTATTTTTCATGAATATCGACTTCTTGTATCTTCCCATACCTACAGGTCTGTAGCCCCATGGTAGTTAGGAGGATTTGACAACTGAAGTTAAACTCTGTAAGCACGTATGCATCCTTAGAAATCCACTTTGGGAAGCTACACCTCTTCATCGAGCTGAACTATGCCTCAGTTGCACCCCGGAGTAATTCAGTCAGGACTAAGAATAGCTCCTTGGTGCACACCTAGCACAGATTTCAGTGCTCACAAGTTTCATCACCATTTGTGCAGGTACCGCATCCACACACTGGATTTTCTGCTCTTAACACCCACATAAGCATGTCTCAGCCTTCACCAGGTCTCCTGTGCTCTCCATTACAGCTCAGGAGAGGAGAATTTGTTTCATAAATTTGTTCTAATTCAAAGTTAATTTCTTGGTGAATGTTTCTGTGATGATTCTTTCATATGAATCCTTCCAAACTGAAATTCCCCAGTGTGAGAACTCACATAATATATATTTTTTTTCTATCCCATTCACCCTCAGCAAATTTCAGCTGAGTTGTAACACAAATGCAGACATTAACATTTCTAACAGGGAATTTTGTTTCTGCATTTATAATTCACATTTCTCAACTGGAATAGTTATATAAATCACACAGTTTTGCACTTGTTTGAGTGAAATTTTCATGTTACACCCAGATATGGGTTTCAAAATTTCTTCTCTGCTGGCTTATTAATTTGGCCACCAATAGAGGGAAGGAAACAATGCTACTTAATTAACAAAAGTGTATTTAGCTGAAAAAATTAAACTTTCAAAATGTGAATATCCTAAATATAACAATTGACTATTTACACAACAAATACACTGTTTCTTTAAACTATTTTAACTGGAAGTTTTAAAATACATGCCATAGGCAAGACTTATTGATTATCCAGTATAGCTGTGTCAGCAGAAGCAGAGAAATATGAGTAAGGCTAGAGAAATATGCACCAATCCCTCTATCTCTGCAGAGTTTGGCAGCAAGTTGCAGCTCTGGCTCCATCCAAATGTGCTTTTGTCAAACACAGCTTATGTATTTCTACCTAATCCACAGGCTTTTTGTGCTCTCACTAAACTAAACCAACCTCGCAAATATACTTCTGCCCTACGTGAAGCAGTTCTGAAATAGGACAGGAGCCATCAGGAATGGCATTCTGATGGATTTTTAGGCAGGGATCATTTTGGCAAAAGATTTCTAGCAGCATGGTGCAGGTTTAAATTCCCCTGGATATCTGCCCTGGGCTTGCTGGAGTTGTGCCTAAATACCTAACTGCATCCAGGTACAAAGAAGAGCAAGTTTGCTTTCTCTGGCCCAGAGGACTTGTTCTGGGGAGGGGGCAGCAGGGAGCTGGCAAACCCTGAGGCAGGTTCCAGAAGCGGGGTCCTCTCCAGGGCTTGCCCTGCCAGGCTCAGGTGCAGACATATTTCTTGGCTGTGGGTTTAATTTCACTCTTTGTCCATGGGAGAGGTAAAAGATGCATGGTGCTTTTGTTAGCCTGCCAGTCTGCTTCATTTCCTTGCACTGCCCTTACCCAGAAGCTGTAGTCTATCAACAATTTACATCACTATCAATTCCTAGGCTAGGGAAAACAGTGGAAAATCAGGCCTTTTGTTGAAATAGTCAGGTGGTATGCATAATGCACATGAAGTGTTTTGAAACTGCTTCTGGCTGCTGGCTTGCAGAAAGATGTACAGGCTGCTCCCTTATTCCAGCACCCAGCAGTGAACTGCGCTTAGTGCTGACCAGGATTTATGGATGGTATTTATTTTAATAATGCAAGGTGAAACCATTTTTTATTTTTTCAGAGAGAGTGAATGTATCTGAGTGGAAAAAAATAAAATCTATTTTTCTTGGAAAAAAAAAAAGAGAGAGAGAAGATCTTAGAAAAAGAGATCAATGTAAATAAAGTGAAAACCATTCAAGAATGAGATGTTGGTAAACGCTGGAGTCATCAATAAAATGACCAGCTTAGATGTCTAGGACTTGGGCACCTCCTCAGCACAGGTCTTCATCATGACAGGCTATGCTGTGGTTCTCAGTGAGTGTTACACTCAGAGGAAGGGGGTTACTGCACCTATACTCAAGGGAAATTAACCATCCAGGAAAACAAACACAACTTCATAGCATATTCAAACTTCTTTCCCTTTCAGTAAACACAGTCCTGCAACAATGACAAACCAGACTTGTGCCATGAACAGGAGTCACTTATTTTCTGAGGGAGAAAAACACTTTTTTTCCCCCTTTTCTTCCCCCTCCCCTCTAACCCCCTGTGTGCTCTACTCTAATGAAAGGTCAGAGGTTAGGACTTTATTTTCCTCCAGACCATGAATGCTAAATAACTCTAGCAGGAACTGTTCAATGACCCCTGTGTGTTGTTAACCCACTGAAAAATGAAAACAAATGTTAGTCTGGGGTCTGAGTCAGGCTCTTTTTGCCAATCTATGCTTATGGAGCACATTAGGGCCACTTACGAAATCAGGCTGAACCGTGATCTCTGACCTTGCTCCCTTTTCAAATGGCCTTGCTTCATCTGCTGGCAGCTCGGAGCTGCCTCTGGTCTCGGGGAGCAGGGGCTCTCCACTAATTCTCCTGCGGTGCCTACTGCTGTTCATGTGCAAGTTACATAAGCCAGAGCAATCGCTAGCACACATCAATGGCAATGCTCCAATTTGAAAGTAGATGGCTGGAGTAGGTGTTATTAGTACCCTGTGTCAAGCTGTGATTGCTCACATATGGCTACAGGCTGAATGGGACTTTTGATTCAGGGCAAAGAAAGAAAGAATTGGTGGTAAGAGAAGATGAAGCAGGCTTGATCTCACCACTTTCTGAATTGAAATGGATGGCTAAGAAATAACTACAGTTAAAATAAAATCAAGTTGGACATCATCAAGATACTTTTATTATGTATATATATATCAATATATCAGCTTCTGGATTCCCAGGTGGTCCTGAACTTAAACCTAAAATCCTAGTCCAGAGACATTAAATCCACGTATGCAATAGCAAAATAGTTTCAGCAAAAGGCTTTTGAAGATAAACACATTCTTCTTGGTAGTATGACAGAGGAAGCAAGAGAAATTTTTTCTCTATAAAGTAATATTAAACAACCATAACATTCCTGCATTTAATCTCATCATTCTGAGACAGACATTTTTCATTTCTATTTTCCCCTTTAACCTACATTTTTCCCTATTAATTGTCTTTAATGCAAATGAAAAACAAAGCTTTAAGTCTACACTATTGAGACTTGAGGATTGACATTGGTCTACAAATGTGAGCTGTGTGGAGACTGATATGAAAATTTGCCACTTTTTTTTTCTTCTTTTTTTTTTTTCCTGAAATAGAGTCTCCTGGTGTAAAAAGCATATATGCCACATTAGTTTCTATCTGAATATTTTATCTTGTTTCTTATTGCAGAACAGCCTAAAAAGCATATATTGTGCACATACTATATTGTGCAAGGGAAAAAAGAAGAGATGAGATATGATAGATTCTATCAAAACTTTCAGAGAGAAATGAACAATTAAATAAATTTTTCTTTTTGAAACAGTCAATTCTCCAAACAGAAGAAAAGGCAATGAGTGCCTCATTCAGGATGGGCTGAGCCCACTTCCAATCTTACAGGTACATAAAATCCTGAAATGCTAATGCATTGTAATTCCCTGCTTGTACACTTAAAAGTAATGTGCAATTTTCTCTGCTTCAACAGGGCTCTTCATGTGAAAGGCTGAGCACTAGGGGTCAGAAATCACTAGATGTTCTCTTTTATAAAGCAGCAATTGTTCACAAATTTTCTGCATACTTTGAATACAATTTGTTTCAACTGGTTTTAAAGAACATGATTTGCTATTTGTTCTTGGGGACATCACCTACCATTGTATTTGCAACAACACAACAACAACAACAACAACAACAACAACAACAACCAAACTAATATTGGCCTAATGCAGTATTTGTTTTCTTTGTTGTTTCAGGTTTCAGGGTAAGTTAAGTAAATTGATAATGTCGACATGAGTGGTGAACAATGTTATTCAGAATAACAAAAATCATACTGTGATTATTTATGATTTTTATGTCATTTATATAGTTCTGACCTATGCCGATTGAGTTATTCAGACAGTCAGGTCTTTTATACTGTGATGGATACTTATGCTTGCTGGTATTACAAAGTCAGCATTTACTACAGGTTCCTAAAGTATTGTCGGCTGACACTTGAGAAAAAGCACTACAAGCTTCTTAATGGTGACAACCATAAATGGGTAGATTAGCTGTAGATGTATATTTGCCTTTAAGCTATGAACACTGGCAAGGCTAAGGGGAAAAAAAAAAAAAAGGTGATGTGGGTGAAGGGAGTGAACAGAGAAATCAGTCTACAGGACCTGTAGATTACCAACATTGCTGGAAACAAAACCATTTCAATTTAAGGATGTGAAAATTAATTTAAACGTGTCTTCTCTTGAGTTTCCCAACTCAAGAGTTAGAAATATATATATATATACCCACTATACCCACTCATGTTGGGAAACCCATAAGCAATTTTCATCAGCTATATATTGACAGTGCCTTGTGCACACAGCCTTACTCATGAAAATTCCCTCCCCTCCTGACAGCCTAAATCTTGAGCTCCAGGACTTGATCAGCCTGACAGCAGGCAAATGCATGCAAGATGCATCATTTATTGTGTAAAATCCTATATATTGAACTATTCATCTTAAATTGTTTTGCCTTAGGCCATGAGATGAGCTAAGTGATTAACTGATGTAATTTTGAAAGGGGAATGGGGGTGTCAGGTGGTATTTTATACAACTGTCCATGAGAAAAACTTCTCTATTGAGTTCTTCCTGTTTGTTAAAAAACGTTTCATTTTAACTTCATATTAATTTTGAGGTTGTTTTGCATATCTCCTCTTCATCTTTCCTTTTCTTTACTTTTGCATATTTATAAAGAAAGACGTTTTGTACTGACATAGTCTTGTTTGTGTCATCTTCAAAGTCATCTGTAAGTTTTGAGACTGGGTAACAAATATTAATGTAATCTGTGTACATTATTTATACAATTTATGTAATATTTATATAACTTATATAAGTATTTCTGTAATTATGCATGATGATGCATACATTATAATGGTAAAAAGCAGCATTACCATTGCAACATAATATCAAACCATACAAAAATATAGGCACTTTTTAAATTTTATTTTTTTTCCAAAGTGATCTTCCTTAGTGTGATGTTTTTGAATGGAAGGACAGTGCAAGGGGAGAGATGAGTGTGAAAGGAGAACTTTTCTTCTGCACAAAATTGGTTGGCTTTAATTATTACGGTGGCTCTTTCCTTATGTATGGATAAAAAACCTTGAATACTTAAAATATTGATCCTGTGAGATTCTTTGTTCTCTTTGGTCTGATCTGAACAGAATCTGGTATTCTTTCCTTGGATAGGACTCTGGCAGCCTTTTCTTGAACAGACACTATGTGAACACTGCATTGCTCAGTCTTGCTTTTTCAGAGCCAGGTTTTTAATTTGGGTTTAGATGTCCTTTTCAAGTGGGCTACTAACTGAAAGGACTCATGCAGATTGCCTCTCATGTAGTATCCTCCCCTGGCTTTCCCAGGGAAGCAACATGCAGACACAGAAAATCCTATAAAGTTGGTACACAGCAATACAGGAGCCAAACCCAGAAAACAAGGTGTTCCAGTGAAGCAAGAAGAAAGTGCTGGGAGCAAGGCCCTGTATCTTGCTGCCCACCCTCAGGTCCATTGACTGATCAGTAGAAACAAACTTTTTTCCAAAATCACCTGACAAAACTGAGAAGATGGAATATATGCATCCTGCTCCCTAGGACCCATGCAGCTTTTGAGCAGGAGCAGACAGGGGTGCTGTCTCAGCTGGAAAGATTTACCTTTCAGTGCTCTGAGCACAAGTGAGTGCATTTCACTTTACACCTATCACAGCATAAATATTCTGCATCTTTGCTCAGAATATAACAGAAGATGTAGGTCCAGGTTGAAAGTGAAGGTGGTTATGGAGAAGACGACATTGGTTTAAAGGAAACAGATAATCAGAAACAGTTTTCAGAAAAAAATAGCACAAGAAGAAATTATGAAAAGGAAGAAAATATGTATTGTCTCTTCTGCCTTTTAAAAATACATATCTTCCATACTGAATATCAACTGTGAGATGTTGGAAAATTATTAATCCTACATCAGCACCAGCATTTGTCTTCAGAAAGATTTCAGAAAGTTTGCTGAATGAGCTAGGTCTGAAATTTATGTAAGCTATTTGGAGCAGGAGCTATCTTTTACGTATTTGTACAATATCTAGCAGAAGGTATTTGTACACGTCTAACCAGATAAATGGAGTTACTAGGTTGTGTCACCAAAAAATGCAAATAACAATAGCAACAACAACAATAAATCTCTCTGTAGTGACCAGAAATTTAACTCTGAATCACAAGTGTTTTATTTATTTTTTTTTTAAATCAGTTATTACATGCACATCCATCCATACAAATGAGATATGCTGGATATTACTGCTCTTTCTGTTTCTACAGAACTAGAGAAAAAGTGCACAGCATGCTGGAGCACTGAGGAGTAAAACAAACAAGAAGGATGGGTCACCTGTGGCAGCATGAGACAAGGACCTGCTGAGCCCGCCGGTGCAACTCAGACAAACAAGTAAATGTCCAGCCATTCGTATCTCTGCCTATCACAAGCCATTTCCAGGAGTTCACCCAGCTGGAATAAAGCTCAATAAAAACATTTTCCAAAGAATTACAGAATTCATGAACAAATAAATACAAGTGTAATTTAATTACTTATTCACACCTGTGAAATATATGTGTGTGTGTATATCTATATACACATATATGTAGGAATGTATATATCTGTGTGTATAAAATCCTAGAATCATCACAGAATCACAGAACAGTTTGGGCTGGAAGGGACACCTAAGGATCATCTAGTTGCATCCCCCCTGCCACGGGCAGGGACACCTCCCACCAGACCAGAATGCCCAAGGCCCCATCCAGCCTGGTCTTGAACACCTCCAGGGATGGGGCATCCACAGCTGCTCTGGGCAGCCTGAGCCAGTGCCTCACCTCCTTCTGAGTAAATAATTTCTTCTGAAAATTTAACCTAAATCTACCATCTTTTAGTTTAAAAATATTATCCTTTGTCCCTGACAAGGAGTGTCCCCCCCCCCCCCCCCCCCCCCCCCCAGCTTTCTTGTAGGCCCCCTTTAGGCACTGGAAAGCCAATATAAGGTCTCTCTGGAGCCTTCTCTTCTCTAGACTGAATTACCCCAACTCTCTCAGCATCTCTTCATATTTGAATAAACATATATACATGCAAATGTGTGTGTGTGCGTATACATTCACTGAAGGACTGTAAAACGTAAGAGATCATATTATAGAATACGTGGTAAAGAAGAAAAGGTAGAAATCCAAAATCACTATTACTAGAGGATCCAAATGCTAAGAAACAAGTTATATAAATATCAGAGAAGGTACTTAAGCTATTTTAGAGATGTTTATCATTTTCAGATTAACCTCCAGAAACATTACAGAAACATTTTCTGATTTGTGTTCCTGAAGCATAATTCAAACACTTCAACACAAGACACCTAGCTCACCGGAGGAAAAAAAAAAAATCATATGCAAAAATTTCAGTCCATATCTAGTTTATTCTTCCTTTCAACATTTTATTTTCTCCAATTTACAAGCACAAGGTCTCTGAAGAAAGAGAGAGAGGGGAAAAAAAGCCAACACCTCCCATATATGCCTCCAACTCTGTCATCATTTTCTGACATTATTGCAAATACTGTTTGTCACAGGCAGTCCTTGAACCTCCACAAAATGAAACGGATGATGGAAACTGTGTCACCAACATCTATAGATGAATGGAGACCAAAGTTAGCTATATTTTTTTTCCAAAATGAATAGATACACTGAGAATTACACTAAGAATTTATCAAAAAAAAAAAAAAAAGCAGGGCCTACAGGCCATCTCCACCTCATCTTATCTCCCAGTCCTCACATTAACACTGATTACTATTAATTTAATTCCCAGCTGAGATCACAGGTAATATTACCATATTACCTATACTAAAGATTGTCTTCATTTTGAAGACACTGCACTCCCATGAAGTGGGAAAACATGATTGTTTTTATAGACACAGTGAGTGGCAGAGCTGGGAGTAAAACCTACATTTGCAAGCTCCTACCCCTGTGACCTAAAACCATTCTGTACTGACATTCATCTGATTCACTAGTCTACCCAGACTGTAGAAATCCTGCCTTAATTACACACTAAAAGGAACAATGACAATTCTCTGTGCTTGCTTTTTGGATTGCAATAAATGATGGGTGCCCTCTTAAGGCAAATGCAGTTGTGTGAGCTGACACAATGAATAGACACAAGTCTCTTTGGGTGAATGGTGTTCATATTTGCCTGGTTAACTGGGTAGTCACGCAGACTGATGCGATAATTTCATGACCACAGAGCTGACAAAAACTGTCTGGTAGGATGGTTTCATGTTTTCCAGGCTCTTATCTCAGAGAACAAGAGCTGGGGCCAGCAACCCAAGTTTGTGTTGTGGCTGAATAACCAGTGAGTGCTTCAAAAACTATAAAGCTGCCCACAAATGTAGTTGCTTGGGTATAAACGGAAAAACAATTCCAAATGAAAGAAGAAATTATAGAAAGCAAAGCTTGAAAAAAATGACATACCCATTGTAACAGGGTTCATTTCAAAATGGGTTAAAATGACATTTTTTCACATAGTTTTCTCACTGTGACATTATGATAAAGTTTCTCTGCACTGCTTCTGTCTTGGCAGATGTTCAGCAGTTCTCCCTCTCTTCTTCTTTCTCTGTCAGCAGCATCTGGCTGCAGCATTTCCACCTCTGCAGCTGTTTCTCAGCTGTTCACGCAGATGAGTGGACTTGGGGTGACACACAACCTCCAGGAAATGGGACAAGACAGGGAAATATAGGCTAGGAAAATATGCTATGAGGGGCTTAGAAGTCATTTCCAATCCTACCGAAAGGATAAGACTGGGTGTGGCAGCTGCTAGAAGATGGAAAGAATGCAGCTGCATCCATGTGGTGAGAAGGCTAGGGGACCGGCAGAATATGCCCAAGGAAGGAAGCTGTGTCCTCCATCAAACTGCAGGAAGCTGTAGATGGGTTTCAGCGTGAGGGCAGTGCAATCACTAGTGCCAACACATAGGTGGTATGGAGTGAGAGATTCCTCTGGAGGCTCTGTGCCAGGTGCCAGTAGCAGCACAAAGGGCTCAGTGTTGTGCATATCTGCCCCTTGTGACTTACATCAGAGGATGTGGTGGGCCAGCAAGGTAATGAGAACATCAAGGGCAGCCTCTGTGCTTCTGTACAGTGTTTCCTCTCTTTCTGTGAAATAACTGTTCATAATCCTTTCAAAAAAAAAATAATAATCCCAACTGTGGACGGGGACCAGCTACAAACCAAAACACCTGCACGTCACCCACACACAGCCTTGCCATTATGTGCAGGAGTACTGCCTCTGCCACAGCACATACCGAGAGTTTGGCTCCAGGTAAAACTGGATAGATAGATTAGCTCGCTAGAAAAACACAGGATTCTGTGAGACTGTATTTGTCCCACCTCTGAATGGCCTTTATCTCTCGCTGCTCATGCTCTTCTCTACCTCCCTCCATCCTCTGAACCCCACACAACTGTCATAGAGATGAACACCAGTAAAGTGGTAATGCTGATGAATGCTTCACATGTTCTCAGCCTGGGAGGATCATGTTTCTTCAATGCGTGACAAGGGCTTCACAGATCACTCCTTATCTCACAAACAGCTGTCAGTGCTCCATAAAGGCACAGGCAGAATATTGTTGCCACTGATGATGATAATGTCCGCTTGGATGCTGAGGATGGTAAAACTCTTCAATTACCAATTCAGCTTTTTGAGAGATTTCTAACAAGTGAAACCAACACAACTTCTTTCTGAGCAGGATAACTCAGAACACTGAAAACAGACCAGAGAGGCACATAGGTGAGACTTCACCTAACCAGAGGAAGTATGGATATTAGAAAAAACAGCAGAAGAAAGCTGCTTTCAATAATCCGGAATCCAACAAGGAGTCTCCCTGAGGGCCAGGAGCTAAAGCACAGAGCCAGACAGAGTCCCTTCTTTTCCCAGCCCTGCATTCAACTGCCTTACCACCTCCAGGAGCCACCTCAGTTCCCGTCTCCCTGCTCCCCTGGGAGCCAGAGCCATGCCAAGAAAAACAGGGAGGAACCAGGGCCCCTAATGTTCGCCCCCAGCAGCTCCGTGTCACTGAAGAAGAGAATATGTCCTGCCTGAATTGTTAGCCCTCTCCAAGACTCCCACCTAACAGGGCACTTGTGCACTGCCTCCTATTCAGGCTAGTGGCTAAATATCACTCTTTGGCCTTCTGCCTGTTTTTAAAGCTTTAGTTTTTCTCAGCTGTGGTGGTATTGCTGGGGTAGCAGTGGGATGCTGACCTGGAAAGAATGAAAATGGTAGAATATGCTTGCCAAGCATATTCCAAGGACGAACTTTGGGAAACCATGTTTTGTTTTTATGTCTATACATTAAATTAATCTCTCCAGTAAGCCAGGTTTGCTCAAGAATGTGATTTTGAGAAGGAGTGGCAATTAAAATTCCTTATGTACTTTCCACCCTTAGACTTGAGGCCAACGCATCTTAAAAAATAAAAGCAAACCACAAACACATGTGCACGCTGCGAACATCTGATCACCTGACTTTAATCAATGGATATTTATTTATCCAGACCCTCTTTTTCAAAAGTGTTCACTGCCACAAGTGATCCCTCTGGTCTCTTTATGGGCACGCCTACCAGACAGACAGGCAGATGGACAGACAGAGGGGGTGGGGGGGGACCTAGTCCTACTCCAATGATTACCATGACATTTCTCTTATTCCAAGCAAGTCTTATGGATCCTTCCTAAAAGCCTCCACCAGCTATTCGAAGCAGAGTCATTACTGGAGGGGGAAAGAAAAGAAACAAACCTTCATGGCTTTTACACAATGGTTGGAAAGCCAAGTATAAATCTTTTCTTCAGTCCTTGTGTCCTACCTATTCCCTTTATTCGCTTTTCATGGTCTTAGGCTGTCCATATTCAAAATAACACTTTGAATAGGGCCCCCTTCAGTCAAGAATTTAAATCAGACATAGCATCCCAGAGCCCTCCATTTTTTTCCTGAGAGCAGATGTCGACCCGACTTGAGGCTTAAGGTGTGATTTTTTTTCAAGGTGCTGCCTGCTGAATCTCAGCAAGATTCAGCCATCTAACCCTCGTAGGCTCCCTTGGAAATCCCACCTCTGTCAGATAAAAGCATGATATTTTAGTGGAAGAATGAAGTTAGCATTCACATGGCTGTCTGATCCAAAGTTTTGTTATTAGAAGACAGACTTAATGAACATGGGGACTGAACTGCAGAATAATTAACCATGGAACATTCTCAGTCTGTTAACCCAAATGATTATGCACAATTACAGAGGCATGAAAGTGAGGCTGGAGAAGAGATGAGAAGCTAAAAGCTAGCTGCTAGTATATGAGTTATTTTGTTCTGATACTTAAAATGAAAGTCATGAATATCTTCCTGGACCTCACTGGGGAATGGAAGGAGAACCATAAAAAAAAAAAAAAAAAGGAAGTAAAGCCATGCAAAAAGGAGGGCACAGATATTTTATTTTAGCTTAGATTGCTTTATTTTATTTTTAGTTTTTACATTTAAGAAGACACTCAAATTCTACTTTGAAAAATATAGCACTTTTAGCTCTTGTGGACTGGTTTCTTCAATGCATTTTGAAGAGGGCAGCTACAAGGTGAAAAAGTAAATAAGACGGGAAAGATGCAGTCCTGTCTAAATATAACTCTAAATATATAATAAATCTCTAGGCTCAGTTATAGTTTTCATTTTTATTTAGAGAATTAGAAACATGAGTTTAAGGAAACTTGTTTGTATGTAAGAGGTATAAATATGCTTGTAAAATAAACATAACCGTTAATCTACCTGGGATCACACTGAAAGCTATATATGTGTGTATACATGTACATATGTATGTGTAGCGGTGTGTGGGGGTATTCAGACAGTATCAGAGCAGTATCAGGGCTTTCTTCCACCTTACAATGGACCCACCTCTGGGAGGGAAGGTAGCAACCATTTAGCAGTGAACTTACTGGTATGAGCACCTTACAAATCACAGCCACTCAGTATACATCAAAATAATGCAGTAAAGTCAACGTAAAGAACAAGATGCAATTACAGTGGAAACCAGGTTCCCCTAAATGTAAAAATTACCTTGGAATATAAATAAAAACAAATAGCATTTTTTTTGTTTGTTTTGGTTTGTTTTGTTTTTCAGTATGAACTCCATGCTTAAATGTTGGTTGAGTAGGGATCCAGAAGAACCACTTTCCTCTGAAACACTAACAGCCTTTTCTTCAGCATTTGTGTCTCGAGTACTGTCCTAACCCAATTCAACTAAAATAGGAAGGTGTAATAAGCTGATATTTTTTATATATGTTTTATTTATTTATTTATTTTTAATGTGGCCTAGCAGAGTAAAATAAAAGAGCTTTGGCTTAGTAGAAATCTGAGATTATCAGGCTTTAGCTGCATGCGAGCAAATTTAGCAGTGAAGAACAACTTGGTCCAGTCTGGGTCAGGGCTGAGGAAATCACATTTTGGAGAAGAGGTGAACCTCACTTTGCATCCTCTGAAGATTCCAGCTCAGATTAGATGGGTGGCTGCTAGCCAGAGAAAGAAGACATTTTTCCTGTTTTTTTTTTTTTTTTTTTTTTTTTTAACATATTCAAAAGCCATGCTTTAAGGGAGTTTTGGTACTGTTGACTGTGATTGCTATTAATCTGTCAGATACTCAAGAAAAAGATACATCTTCTCATTCACCTGTAAACAAAACAAAACAAAACAAAACAAAAAAATTGACAGCTTGGTCATAGAAATGAATCCGTTCTGGCTTGAAAGAATATTTAGGAAATAAATATTGTATTATTGTCCTTATTAATGTCAGCTTAAGACGCTTATATGGACAAAGTTTTCAGGTGTATTTTAGGACACTCAGTGTGAATCTGGGGTTTCAAAGGTGGTCTGAATTTCAAGAAAAACTACTAGCCACTCTATAAAAATCACTCTATAAAAATCCCCTTTCTCATCTCTTGCATGAGATATCCAGGACCTCCAGTCTCTTCCAAAAGCCTTAACTTTTCAAAACCTACGTCTAGAGAAAAAAGGCCCAGAAATTTATTATTTTGTGCCCCAGGTAAGTATCTGTGGCCAAGTGTGAAAGGTGAAAGGGTGACTGAAGTTCAGACCCACAACCTCTGAAGCGCCAGAGCTCTAAGCCACTAAAAAAGTGGCTGAAATAACAAATTTGCAGAGTCCTATTGACGAGAAACCTGGATGTCAGATGGGGAAAAAATTGATTCTCATGGGAAAAAAGTCTGGTAAACATGTTTCACATCAAGCGTGGTCCACCCACAGAGACAAATCCAGTTTGCAGCCCTCTGTTATTTTTTTCCTTATTTAGTAAGAAAACATGTATAAATGTAATCTTTTTCATTTTCTTGTGGCTGAAACCTCACTTATAGGCTTCCAAAATGACACCACTGAAGAGCACAGCCTAACCTCAATGTTTGGTGAAAAAACACAGGAAAGGCAGCACCTCCCTTGAGGAACAGAGCAGAAGCAGTGAGCAGTATTTCCAAATAAGTGGACAAACAAAAATATATAAAGCAGCCACTACAAAGTTAGTGCACCTCTTCTAAATTCTTCTGGATATTTAAGGTGAATCACAGCCAAGCCAGAGGCTCATGCAACTACAGGGAAACAGTCCAGATGTTTAGTCCATTTCGTTGTGGCATTTCATGATGCAAAGGGCAATAGCTCTTGCTCTAAGCTCCTACGTGTTTGCATATTGTTCCACACAAAATGGGCATTGACAGCAAAGTTCCAGTTGCATTTTGTTTTGTTATTGGTACTTTAAGGTACAATAAGTGCCTCAAGATGCTTGGGATGGGAGAAGAGGTTTTTCTTTGAGGGTAGGTGACAGGGTGAAGCAGAAGAATTGCTTCTTCTTTCCTCTTAATTCACTTTGCTCAAAGGATCTAGGGTTTGTAGTGAGTACCGATGCTGGAAGAAACATGGTTGTCAAGTGTTTGCCACCATCATCCAGCATGAGACAGATTCCTAGCAAGTTATCAGAGGCTGGCAACCGGATACTCGTAACTTATTCCTATTCTAAAGCTGAATAACTTCTATGGAACTCATGGGCAAAGAAATGCCCATATGCAAAATAATGCTGCCAGAGAAATCAAATCCCTTTACCAAAGCTGTATTTATTTTACAATCCTTTTTTTTTTTTTTTTTTTTTTTTTGATAGAAAGGTCATTTTAATTAGTAAGCAGGAGCAGGGAGTTATTGTTGGTAGGCACAGCCCCATATTGATGGTTCCTCTATATGTCAGTGTGTGAGCATTAACAGTGCTCAGATAATCTTGCTGGCAAGCAAAGAAACAACTATCATGTTACTTGAAAGAACTGAAGCTATATTGTGTAGCAGTCATTAGTCTCCTTGAATCTGCTCATAATGATGAATGCATCATTCTGCCTGCCTGCAACTTGTATAACAAACAGCCAAGTCTTTTCCAGTTCTGTTATTCTGTTTTAAAAAACACTGACATTTTCTTAAACAGACATAATTTACAATTTTAAGCAACACAACAGTGTCTTGGTGTGTAAGGGCCAGCACACAAACAAGACTCCTTTCACAAAAATTATTAAAAAACAAACAAACAAAAAAAAACCAGTCTCGTGCTCTCTGAGGTCACTAGAGCTTAAAACTTGAGGGAGGGGAGGGCAGGAGGAAAGAGGGACACGTGGAAACTAGAGCCTTTCTGTGACATATCTTTGGCTTTTAAATATGCATAATGCTCCCAGAGCAGAAAGCCCAAGTGCAAGTATTGTTAAAAGCACTGCTTAGTATCCGCTGTGCACAAGCAACTACCTGTGTCAACATTATCCTGTTAAAGCATTTCAGGCAGTAGATTTGGGGTCTGAGCATCCATGTTATTTTGATCCTTTATTTATATTTACAGCTTGCCTGAGTTTCCCTGGTTGCAAGACCACATGGGAAACACCACGAGCACCTAGATCTCACACCAGCCACCAAAGTGTCCTCCACACACCACATTGTTGGGCACCTCTGCCTACAGCATCGTTCACCTGCCAACATGTATCCCACCAGCCTGCACAGGATGCCCTGCACCACTCACATTCCCAGACAGGATTCACTTTCCTTTGTAGGATGGACTCAGCTAGGAGGCACGTTCTGCATACCCACCGTCTGTGAGGTGCACATTGGAACAGGAAAGCACAAGGTGGTGCTAATGGACTGACTGGTGAAGTCCTGACATAGAGAAATGCTAGGTGTAAATATGAATTTTTGACCTGAGCCTGATTCTCCTTCAGCTGAGGTCAGTGACCTATATTGCACTGGTTTCAGGGCACATTCTCATACATTAAATTCTGGTTTTCTTCTTTAAGAAGCCACTGGGAAGTTTTCATCCTTATGATCAGTGGTCTCCTACCATGTTCTTTCCTCTTACAGCTTTAGCAAGAGCAGATCTACAGTTCTCTAGTTACAGCAATACTATGGTTTTACATGACTACATCATTATGATCTACCAATTGATGCCACAAATAAATAAACCACCCCATGTAAAACTGCCTCAGAAAAAAAAAAAATCCTTCTTTCTCTAACATTTGCGAACTCTGTCTGGGCAGATGACATGACATCTAGGAACAAAAATTCTTTACTAAAAATGTTGTTTCCCTATTCTGTCTGCCTCTAGGACTGTGGCAGGAACAGTGTCCTGTTGACTGCAGCAGCCTATGAAGAGTACCTGATTGCTATTTTAACTTCATAATGGACTCACAAGAGCAGGTGACACACCAGCTGTAACATTGGTAATGTCAAATAAGTTAGCAGAACTACTCTGTGGGGGCAGATCTTCTACATGGACTCCCACAGTAGCTAAAGGGAGAAGCACTGCCACAATAGAGCCTGGAGGGCAAGGAGAAGTGAATTAAACACTGTCCCAAGCATCTGAACTCTGTTCATGATTCAGACTTTCTGTGTCACAATCAAAGTTTTTAAGTTTTGGAGCTTTTTTGTTATTGACCTTTAATGGAACTTGGGTCACAGAAATACTCAAAACCCCGCATTAATGGAGGAAAAAAAAGAATGTGTTTACATTCTAGGCTCCAAATGAGATCATAAATGTCCTAAGCAGTGTGACAAAGGCTACTGTCAGGGTATATTTTATGAGTGAGCAGAAGCAGGAAGCACTGTGAATCATGTGACAGCCCATACCTTGACATTTCCACAAAATTTCCCAAATGTCAGTAGTTCAAGTAGTTCAGCTAATGACTGAAAAAGAATGCAAATTTTAGGGTTTTTATATGAAACAAAATCAAGCTGTGAATCTTTCCCAAATTATCTTAGACTAGAGTAGACTCCCCGTGTAAAATTCAGCCTTTTGGTCATACTTAGATTTTGCTGAAGAAGAAAGTTTGATAATATTTTCTTTACTCCCTTTTTCCCCATCTTCTGAAACTTCAACCTATGTCAGCAAAATAACATGATCCACAGGGGAAATTGTCATGTTTTTCCATTGTCTATAGACTAAATTTGAAAGCAAATCCAAAATTAAAATTTGGCAGAATATGAATTGAAGTTGGTATTAACTAGAAACTTCAGCACAAAGTATGTTTGCCTGATCAAAGCAATATTCTATATCCTGTGGAAGCTTTTGAAGAATATTTAGAAATAAAACAAGTGGGAAAAATCTCTCTCTGCCAAATTTTAGGCTGTTTTTTAAACACATAAAGGCAAAGCCATAAAGCAGCCAATTGCCTGTATCTTCTGCCAAGAGCAGCATTCCCTCTCTCTTTCTCTCATTTTCCCCCCCTCCTCCTCCAAAATGAATGAGATCAAGATCAAGAAAATAGTGTCAAGCCCCTGAAGCACTTTTCAAGTTTTCAGGAATACTGCATTCACATGAGTACATGCACACACGTATATCAGGCTTCATCTGCCCAAGTCCCTTTATATGCTTTGACACCACACCACCAGGACTGTGGAGGTAGTTAGTGGCATAGAGAGGTGACCAAGGGAAGCAGACATTTTGGTAGCCAATAGAAAGTTAAAAAGAAGTGGGGTTGTGAGAGAAGAGGGGAGTGAGTGGGTAGCATTTGGTCTGGATGCCAAAAATGTCTCCATACATCTCTGTGCTAATATTATGATTATTATTTTGGCAGAGGCCATTTTGTTTTCTTTCCCAAGCTGATCCTGATCCCCTCTTGTGCAGGTATTGAGCCTGTGCTGAGCCAAAAACATCAAGAGAAACAAGGCCATCAGTTTAAGATTTGCTGTGCGCTATCCAAGATAGATAACATGAGGAAGCAGGAGAAAACAGGAGCAGGGAGGAAAACAAACATGTTAATGGTGACAACCTGGGTAAGGACCTTTGACTTTTGTAGTACTTTTAGTTGAGGGTGAAAATGACAGGGATGGAGAGAAAAAAAAAAAAAAAGCTTTAATTCCAGGATTCCAGTTTGCCTGTAATATAAATAACTGATGTAAATAACTCTGTGTATCTGATAAGCCTAAAGCTGTCTGAAGACATTGAAACAGCCTTAGTTCTAGAATGCTTCATTAGAGGCAGCTATGGTCAAATCCTTCTACTCTTTCTCTCACTCTTCCTTCTTATATTAAACTACATTGCACATATCATTAAAGACCTTTTAAAGACCGTTTACAGCTATCACTAGGTTACGTCATCTCAAGCCTTCTGCCTATCACATGCTGAATCAGCAGCCCTCCAAACAGTGCTGTGTGTGACAGGCACCAATGCCCATTGGCAGCAAGGCAATTTTAGTTTCTCAATAGCTTGAAACATGCCTTTCTAACAGTTAAACTTTTCCTCTTAGGCAAAATTACTCCCTAGGACTCCTCTCATTTCTCAGACCCTTCCCTTCCCAATTATTCCTTTATTTTATAGAAAATAAAGCTCTGCACCCTGAGACGTTTCTGCATCTCTCCTGCAATTGTGAGTCCCTGCAATGCAAATGAGTCCTGCTTGGATTATTCCAAGCACATTTTCTTGAAATTTTCTGGCATGGGCAATCAAGCCAAAATATGAGGCAGTACAGGTACAAATAAATATAGAAGCTGAAACTGTGCATATCAGTCAAGCATGCTGTGATTTAGATTATAAACTTAAGAGGAGCTATTCAGTCTTATATTAACATTCCAGTAGCTTTTATTTCCACTTTCTATTTCCATTCTTTATTTATTTCCTACTCACGACTTGCTTTCCCTCAATATCCATTCTCAAGTCATATGAACATTTAATTCATTTCACATTTTTTCTAGTTCATTGCATTGTTCTGACATTTATTTTTGCATGTTGCTCCCCTCATAAGCCTGTTACTTTTATCATATATCTTCTGCTGCTGCTCAAAACTCCTGATGGTATTTCATATACTTTTTCCTCTCTGTAATGCCTCTTTTCTGCCAGTCTCCATTTTCTTGCATCTGAATCAGTCACACTCATTTGTCCCTTTTTGGGTCTAGATCCTGAAACCCATTTTAAATTAAAAAAACTGTTAAGTACGTGTTTAACACTGTAGTGTTAACACTGAAGTACATGTTTAACGCTTTGGCATGAAGTACAAGGTAAGCATTTACCTCAAGGTTATCAAAGTTCAGCTTCTCTGCCAAACAGGTGCATATTATATATATATGTATGCATACATATATATTTGTATATGCATTATATATAAGATAAATGTCTTGGTTTAAAACTGAACAGCTTTCCAGAAGGAAAACCACCGGCACATACAAGGTATTTGGAAAATTATGACCTTTGTCTCAGGTACCTAAGACATATATTTATCACCATCACTCATCTCAGTGTCTGTCAAATAAGATCCTGCACAAAGCACATCCCCTCTTCACCTGTGACACGAGAGGGGTTTCTTTCCAAACTGCTCATTCCTCTGTTTTGGGGGTGCAAAGGTTTCAGGGCACCTTGACATCTGCAGGGGAAAGCGGGCACTGTGGTAAGAGGACCCCGACAGAGGAGCTGATGAACAGGCCACTGAGGCAGGATATCCTGAAATTGCTCTGGCACACTATGGCACAAAACTCAGATTGCATAGAGAGCACCTTTACAGCAGGGGGAAGTTCAGAAGAGCTTTCAGAGGGTTCCCACCCACTGCTACTCACAGTGTGTAGTGAAATACAGGTGTACCTTCAAATACTCATCTTTCCTTTAAACTCAGATTGAAGCTTTCTCGTAGGTTGTGCACACACACATGCCTTTAACAGGGCTTAATTCCATCTTGAACCAGGAAAATTGGCTAAAGAATAGTATTACTTTCAGGGATGGGATAGATATGGCTTTCAAACAACTCAAGAATTTGGGCAGAGGAGCTTGCATCTGTTTATTCCATCAATGCCTTTCAGAAGCAGGGCTTAACCTGTATGCTCCTTCTACCTTTCCACCTGGATGAGTTACGTAGCTCCACCCTGTTCTTTGTTTTTGCTGAACCTATTCTCAGGTGCTCTATTTTCCCCTCACAGTGTATTGGGAGCATGAACTGTGAATTCTGCTGGGAACAGATCACCTGAAAACCTGAGCTTTCCAAAGCCTATATCCATTCAGGGATTCAGTCATTGAACACATTTAGATATGTCAAGGGTACAAAACATGTTTAGATACTTTGCTGAACAGAGATTATATTAACATTAATAAGGACTACTTCCACAAGAAAGTAACTGTAAAACTGGGAGCCTTTTTGTTTTTTTCTACTTCAGGCTCAGAGCCCATTCTCAGAGCAAGTCCTTGGGTGAGGAAATGGAAAGGCAGTTACTTCCAATGTACTGGACAAATTTGCTAGAGGAGAGAAACTGAATGGTTGATGCATTGCCCAAGGCCAATGTTATACAATTATAAAAATATACTGCCTCCCCCGTAATTCTGTGAATATAAAATGAAGCAACTTAGCTACCATTAATTAGCTATATTTTGTAGTTTTATGGACATCGAACATTGTGTGCTGATATGCATACATTAGCATGCAATTTACATGCTAACTTCAAGGTATTCAGTTTTATTGCCATTACCTTTTGTGGCCTATTTCTCTAATGACTGTAATGGGATACAAGAGATTTCTCATTGTGTTTACCCTGTTACCTTATACATGAGTTTCAGAAAAATGTGTCATGCTGAGAAGTGGGAATTTTCATGCAAAAGGTTTTGCTTTCAAGTCTGAGCCACTTCATGACCACCCACCCTGCTGAATTTTCTAATGCTGCTTATGCTTCCTTGGCCATTGTTCTTTTTCAGTCAAGTAAGGACACACAATATTTTAAAAGTCAGGTACAAGTGTAAAAATTTTCTCCATTGCCTGTACTAAAAAAAAAGAAAGTCAGGCACAAGAATTAATGGGTCCTACTCTATCTATCAGCACCTAAAGGCACAGAGAGAGAAAAATAATCTGCAGCTGGGAAAAGCTGAGCAAGGTCAAAGGGCAGTGCCTGCATCTGCATTCACTGAGAGGCAGAGAGAAAAAATAAAGGGTCTCTTTTTGTTGCAGCTCAGCACTATTTTAGAAAGTGCAGATACTAACTTAATTACCACAGTTCCCTTTTGCAGTAGAGCACTGCAGCAGGTTATAAATCAATACTTAAGGTCACATTGCTAAAAGCACTGAAAAAGTCTTTTCTCTCACTATAGCATGTTGTTTGCTGCTTCTGTATCAGTCATGAGACTTCAATATCAGATAGGGAACAATGATTACAAAAGAAATCAAAATTACAAAAAAGCAAGGTGTAAAGCGAGCAAGTCCAAATCATGGCAAATATCATGACTATGTCAAGCCTGTCCCTTCTAAGCCAGTAGACAGAAGCAACAGAAGCTGCCCAGGAGTATAACATATGTTTCACACCATGATGAATTGACTGGAGAGCCGTGTTGATGGAAGAAAGGATTTGAAAAAAAAAATAAATTTACAGTTAAAAAATGTAGTGCATACATGACATCCTATTTCAATAAATTGCCAATTAAACATGCATTCAGGATATTACCATATTTATTTAAATTTGATCATTTGACTTAGCTCGTCACAGTCTTGATGTAGGTACAACCCAGACTTTAAGAAACAGTTACAAAGGTATATATAGGTAAGTGCCTAGGGACAGATCATTGTGCCAAAACTCCAGAAAGTAAAACAAATAAAACATAGGCTTTCAGAAGAGATCTGCAATACCTTGAAAGTAAAATTTAAAGACAGAAGTATAAAAAAAAAAAAAAAAGAAATTAATAGTTTCTACCTGACATATAAAATTAAACTGTTTTGATAATGACTGGTGTTGCATGATACAAGTAGCATGAAGGTAGAAAAGCCAGATTAGGCTTGATTGTTACTGTCATCTGAAATTTGTAGCATTGTATACACTGCATTTCTGCCACCAAGGAATTCTTGTTTTTATGCAAAGAGGTGTTGTGCTGATCATTAACCACACTTCCTTAAGCAGTGCCACCAAACATACTAAATCTGCATAAATTACTTACTGAACCTAAACTTTTTTTTTTTCCTTTCCATAAACTGTTATGTGCAGAAGTGATGTAGAGAAGGCCAGTAAAGTGATATGCATAGGACAAAAGCAAAAGAATCACTTCCTTGTACTAAGCAGATTTTGCTTAAGTGATGCAGGAAGCATTTAAGTGCTTAAATTAAGGCAGTACTGCTTATCCCGAAATTCATGAATATCATAGTTTTCATACTTACTACACATGATACTCTTCCACTATATTGTATTGTTTCAGATTAAAACAACAACAACAAATCCTGTAATTATTTCCATATTACTTGCATACTTTTTTCTAAATGCAGCCTCGTATAAGTACACTTCATTTATATCCACCATAGCATAGTTAGATCTACATATGCTATCAGGTCCCAAAACAGCACTTAAAAAGGGAATACAGATATCTGAAAACGCCCTTAATTAGTAACACTGAACACACATACACATACATATATTTCTATGTTTGATGTTTATAATACTAGCTTGATTCACTAATGAAATAAAGGAGACAATACAGTAATTTCTGAATATCTACCTCATCTATATTCTTTCCATGCCTTGATAATCACAAAGTATGAACTTAAAAGTGATTCTGTTTACAGGTGTAACAGATGCATATAAATGTCGGTGGATTTTGATGACTAGAACAAACAGCAAAAATAGATTTGTATTTGTGCTTGTCTCTTGTGTATTTTCAGCGTAACCTTGGTCAACTCAGAGAAAATCCGCTACTTCATTGGGTGATCCATAAAATGGAATGAGGTTATTAATCTACATTATAATAATGAAGACTATTCTGTTCTCATACTCTGAGACAGTTACTGAAATTAAGGCACCTTAATTTTGTACATGCTTTTCCAGGGGAATTTCTGCATGGGAATGCAGAATGTGTGAAAAGGGTTGTTAAAACAGCACCAGATAAACTATTCACAGGGAACTTGAATCACCAGAATATTTATTGATTCTAAACAGTTCAGAAATTGTGCAACATATTCTTGAGCACCATCTAATGGTACTAGAAATGGTCAAAAATGTCCATAAAGACATCAACAAATATGACAGTCTTCAACAAGTTGAACTTGTACATATAAGTAGATGTTCTCAGCATTGTTTCATTTGATGTTGTTCTGTTCATTTGGTATTTTGTGATTAGCTTTGGTTTTCTCTTGGTGGGTGGAATACTCAGATGTCTAAAAAATGGAAATCTGGCCAAAAATGAAAATCTTGGCCCAAATGAAAAATAGAATGATATGTCTCCCAACATATATAGTTCGCTTACTTTTTGTCTCAGGCTTATCGGTTAGCAGGCCTCTTTGACAAGTCTCCATCTGCCATATTCCATTCTTTCCTTTCTTTGGGTCAAATTGCAGGAGGTGTACCTTAAGCAAAAAGCCTTGTGCTAAAAAGGAATGAGACATCAGAAGTAATATCATGTAATAATTTGGAAGATAGGTAGATAGACCATCAGATATTTTTAATCTTTGTGGAAACATTGACTGTTTAGGAAGAAGATGAATGTGTAGATATCACCCTGATGTAAAGCAGATGCAGTCAGACTATGACATCAACCACATCTAAGGGTTGGGAAGCCCAAACTGTTTGGACAAACCTAAAAGTCGGACTGTGGTGCAGCAGCATTTATAGCTACAGTACTCTTTAACCACAGATGTTTCACCACAGCAGGCAGTTTCACCAAACAAAGCAGAGCACAGCTTTTCTGGCATGGATGCATCCACAGTAAGAGTGTTTCAACAGTTTCACATACCTGTCAGGCGTGCACAGAACAGACATAGCTGGAGGGAATGTGGAAGGCAAAAAGAGTCCTTATCAAATCTGGAAGTAGAATGTGTTTACCAGCTCTCCTGTGGCAAGCAAGACTGGAAAGAAACTTAAGAAAGCAGGAAAGAACTGTGTGTTGTTGCAGATATATTTCTTAAGAGGAGCTTTCCCTTTTCTCTTGTTAACTGGCAATGCCAGTAAAAGGCAAGTCAGGCTGATTTTTAGTCAGTGATGCCTGTGGATATTCTGGTTTTCTGCTTTTAACAAGGGTCAGCCAATATGCCTCTTCTGGCAATGTTAGGCACAGGACTCTCATATTTTTACAATACACCTTCACAGTACTTGGGGTATATGGATTAATTCCCACCAACACCTTTCCATGGAGAATCCTCTGGATTCCCCAGTGGCAGAGTTGAATCTATCCAGTAAAATTAAATATCCAGTAAATATCCAGACCAAAACCAAACACCAAAAATGAAAACAGCAAGATGAGCTGGAATAAGAGTAGGAAAATGGTTACAATGTCTATTTACTGAAGGTATAAATTAACTTTAGTTCAAGTAATATGAAAGTGAAGGTCTCAAAACATAAAAAATATTTTTATTTCTTTGTGTAACAAAAACTGTGATTGTCAAGTAGTGGCTCTACCACTCCAGCACAGTGGATCTGGCCCTTTATAGCTGAGAGAAACTAGTGGAAACATCTACATAAAAATTAGAAGTGTTTCCAAATTGGACAAAAAAAAATGACTGTCATACTCCAAACTTTCTCTTGTACTCTTTATATCAACATAACCACTCCTTGCAACCAAAAGACAACCAGAACTTGACTCTCCCTTTTCTACATTTTATTTTTTTTAAGGACACAAAAATAAAAAGAATCAAAATAAAAATCAATTAAATTAAATAATTAAATAATAATAAATACAAATAAATATTTATTAATAAATTTATTATTAAATTAATTATCAATTAATGATTTTTTTTTTCCTTCTGTATAAGTCATGTAAAGGACTGACATAAAAAGTATTGTGTATGTTTAATAATCTACCAGCAATATTTATTTCATATATTTATAATATATTTGTGTATATGTTTATAATATACATGTCTTTTTCTATAAGATCTCAACCTCTGCCTGGAAGAAACATTTTGAAACATGATGAAGCCATCTAAACATTTCCTGCAATCATAGCGAATTTAGACAGGTTTACTGCAGCAATATTCAGGCTTGGGAACAAGCTTTTGATTATGCTGACAAAGTTTAAATCTCTCCACCTAACATATACCACCAGTTTCTCCAAGCCACAAGGAACAATTTCCAAGACTAAATCTCCATAGCAATCTGTCTGGCTTATCGGTTTAAAGGAATTTTGGCCCATGCCATTGCTTATGAGGGCTGGAGAAAATGTGCTAACTGCCAAAAGTCTGGTAACACATGACTACCAGATAAGCATCCCAAAGCTTTGACTCTGTGATGCCTCACACTTTGAGACTTTGTGTGAAGACCAAGCTCTAGTGACCCTGTGGGGAATGCCTGCAACCAGAGGAAGGGCAATTGCTCATGATTATCCAGAGTACATGGGTGTAAATAGCTGGTGTTTCTGCTCAGATGCCAAATTGAGGTAAAGACTGGAGAAAGAAGAGTCCAGTTCAGTGTGAATGAAATGTGTTGCTGTAGTGTAATGTAATGTCCTCATTATGTCCATCACGCTGTAATGTAATGTCCTTATTAAAAGTCACTAAAACACAAAAAGATTAGGTTTTAGGCTTTGTTGCTTTTTAATCTTACCTTTTCTAATTTGAATACAAAGTGAAATATTTCACTGATGAAGTTATGGGTTCAAGTCATAAAAATACTGCATACAGTGACTGTTTTTTTACCCTGCTCCTCAGTGATGAAGACCGTGATGTGGGAAAGGAAGACCAGATTACACTTTCTTCCTTGGCTTTTCACAAAAGCCTTTGGAGCAGGTAAATCTGTTCTGCATCATGCTCAATGATGTTGTCTTCTCATACTTCAACACTTCGTATCCCTCTATATCTCTCATTCCTAGTCTGCTCTGTGTGCCCAACTAGCTTCTCATCCTGCTTTCAGCCATCCCATTAGCAGAAAAGCATGGAATGGAGTCCTCTTTTCCTCATGTTTTTGCACAAATTCACAAGAAAAATACCATAATCTGACTCTATGTAATTAGGAGTTAAATACTTCTGTAATAAAGCTATAAAAGTTTTTGCTTACCTAGTTTCCAAAAGAGGGAATAGAGAGATGAAGGACATTTCCATGAATAATGACAGAAGTGGGAAAAATTTTAAAGAATATTCTACTATACTTCTGACACAGTAATGTGCTTTCACAACAGCAAGCATGATTCATCTACTTTATGCACCTCTAACTACTTGTAAAATTAACCCTTCCTTTTCTTTTTTAAATTTAATGATCTTCTTCATTTCATTATCAAGACAAGGTATCATCACAGGTTTTTTGTTTGTTTGTTTCAGTTTGCTTTTTTTCCTGAGCATGTACACCATACCATTTCCAGTAACACAGGTCTCTTTGCAAGATTTTCTTTCAAAAAGGGACTGTGTACTTCATTAAAGACAAAACAACAAACTCACATACTGTAACACACACACACACACACATACACCCACAAAGCAATAGATGAGAGAAAGTCTTCTGTGACAGCGCCCTTTTCCACTGCCTGGGAGATTAGAGAGTCCAATGCTTTTTATCAAAGACAACCTCTTTCTCACCCTTCAAGCTTTAAATAAATACTTGTGCTAATTGCAGATAGCAGCAAAATACAGCACCGAGTGTTTCAAAACTGGCATAGATGTGAAAGGGAATAAACAAGCTATCACAGATTAAACGTTGTGGAGTGCTGTTTTTCTGTCACTGTTAAAATGTATAATAAAGAATCCCATGCTATTTTATTGTTTCTATCCTTGTAATGCATGCCGGATACCTATAATTTATGACAAGAGCCATTGCTTCATGAGTTGCACTTCCTTTTAAACTGATGCTGAACTCGTTAGTGGGGTAAATGTGACAGGTTGATAGTGGTTTCTTATCTGCAGGTTAAACATTGTCAGAATAATTCATGGCCAGGCAACTGTTAGAACTGTAATGTTTTTATAATTAGATCTAGAGTGGACTGTTCACTAAAGATTTGAGCTCCAGCAAACAAGCCCCTCTCCCTCAGTCTGAAGCTCACTGTCTTCATATCCATCAGATTTCAATGAGGAAATGTTCTGAAACTTGATCTGCTGACCCTGAAGGAAATGTCAAAGAGGTCTCCAGCACTGATGCTTCCACCACTGTAAAAAGCCAAGGAAGCATGATTGCATTTCCAGTCAACCACCGTTCAGAAACAATGAGTCAAGCTCAAAAATTTGGAAAATTTACTTTAAAATCATGACAGTTTTTTTGGGGGTAAAATATTATTGATATTTTTGTCCTCTAAACTTTAAATAATTAAGATATATTATTTTGAACCTTTTCAGCTATCAATCAGTACCAGAATCTTGATTTTTAGCTCCTTTAGCAAAGGCTATGCTTGCTTTGAAATCATATGATTCAAAGAGATGGAGACCTTAAAAAACATACTACGAGACTCATAAAACAATCACAGTTCACTCTACAAAGGTTACAATCTAAATGAGGACTTTCTAACAAAAACTGAATTGCTTGAATTGCTCTATTGGGCTATTATCAACTTACAGCACCTGAGAGTGTAGTTTTGTCTCTAAATACTGCATATACTCTGACAACTGTGTGAGTACCTATAATTGGGTATTTTGAGGCATTCCTCAAGAATCAGTCAGAGGTAGTAGAGGTAGATCTCAACTCTAGAAATGAGTAAGAAGGCATAAATGTGTATTCAAGTTTTCACAGTCTGCATTATAATGCTCTCTGTATTTGGTGAATTGTATCACACATTGGTTTAACCCAAAATTTCACTGTTGGAATGTGCAAATATTTCCGAGGGAATATTTTGTCACAAATGAGTCCAATATCAATAAGATCAACTCCTGTTCTTAACACTGGCCTTTAGTGTCCGACCTTTCATTGCCATACAAATTTCATGCTTATTATTTTTGTCCATTCACAGAACATAGAAGGCTCTGAGGCCATGCTTTCAAGGAGTGGCACCCCTAGCTTCTGTCTCAAAATATAGCTTAAGGCCTAAATAGAGCTGGTCCACAGCAAGGAACCTGCCTGTTTTATATCCTTTCTTTCAATGGATGAGTTGGTTTTTTTCTTTCTGATTAAAAAAAAACCAAAACAAACTATTCTAAAGAGAGAAAAAAAAAAGAGGGGGGGGGGGGGTTGTTTTATTTGTTTGTTGTTGTTTTAATAAATAAGTAAGCAAACCTATTTTCTCCAGGAATATGGGCCTGGCAAAGAGCAAAGTCAGGACATGAACTTTAGAAGAGTGAAATTCCAGCTATTTAAAGATATAATGGATGACATCCCCAGGGAAACTGTCCTTAAGGACAGAGGAACTGATCAGAGCTGGCAACTCTTTAAGGACACTCATTTCAGAGTGCAAGAGCTCTCCATCCCCATGTGTAAGAAATCAAGCAGGGAAAGAAGGAAACCAAGATGGCTGTGCAAGGACCTGCTGGTCAAACTGAGGTGTGAGAAGAAAATGCACAGGCAGTGGAAGCAGGGACACATGGCCTGGGAAGAATACAGGGATGCTGTCCAGATATGCAGGGATGAAAGCAGGAAAGCCAAGGTGTGGATAGAACTGAGCTTGGTAAGGGATGGAAAAAAATAACAAGAAGGGGTTCTCTACATACATTGGCCAGAAAAGAAAGGCCAAGTAGAATGTACCCCTTCTGATAAATGAAAATGGAGAACTGGTAACAACAGACATATAAAAGACTGAGATACTCAGTATATCCTGCACGACATCCTGATTTCCAAATTGAAGAGAGAAAGATATAAAGGATGGACCATTCAGTGGATAAGGAATTGGCTGTAAGGCTGCACCCAGAGAGTGGTGGTCAATGGCTCTATGTCCAGGTGGAGGCTGGTGATGATTGCTGTCCCTCATGGGTCTCTCCTGGGTCTGATGCTGTTTAATATCTTTAACAATGACATAGACAGTGGGATTGATTGCACCCTCAGCAAGTTTGCAGATGACACCAAGCTGAGTGGTGCAGTCAATGCAACAGAAGGAAGGGATGACGTCCAGAGGGACCTGGACAAGCTACATAAGTGGGCCCATGTGAACCTAATGAGGTTCAAAAAGACCAAGTACAAGGTGTTGCACCTGGGTAGGGGAAATTCCAGACATGAATACAGACTGGGAGAACTAGAATCATAGAATCATAGAATATCCTGAGTTGGAAGGGACCCATAAGGATCATCAAGTCCAACTCCTGGCACCGCACAGGTCTACCCAAAAGTTTAGACCATGTGACTAAGTGCACAGTCCAATCTCTTCTTATATTCAGACAGGCTTGGTGCACTGACTACTTCACTGGGGAGCCTGTTCCAGTGTGCGACCACCCTCTCGGTGAAGAACCTCTTCCCGATGTCCAGCCTAAACTTCCCGTGCCTCAGCTTAACACTGTTCCCACGGGTCTTGTCACTGGTGATAATGGAGAATAGGTCACCTGCCTCTCCACTCCCCCTTGCGAGGAAGTTGTAGACTGCGATGAGGTCCCCCCTCAGCCTCCTCTTCTCCAGGCTGAACAGGCCCAGTGACCTCAGCCACTCCTCATATGTCTTCCCCTCTAGACCCTTCACCATCTTCGTCGCCCTCCTCTGGACACTCTCCAACAGTTTAATGTCCTTTTTTTACTGTGGTTCCCAGAACTGCACACAGTACTCGAGGTGAGGCTGCACCAGCGCAGAGTAGAGAGGGAACTCACTGAGAGCAGCCCTGCGGAGAGAAACTTGGGGGTTCTGGTGGACAAAAGACTCAACATGAGCCAGCAGTGTGGTGTGCACTTACAGCCCAGAATGCCAACTGCATCCTGGGCTGCAACAACAGAGTGGAAAGCAGGGGAGGGAGGTGATTGTCACTCTTTGCTCTGCCCTTGTGAGGCCCCACATGGAGTGCTGCATCCAGGTCCCCAGCACAAGAAGGATGTGGAGCTGTTAGAGCAGGTCCAGAGGAGGGCCACAGAGATGATCAGAGGGCTGGAGCACCTCTCTTTTGAAGAAAAACTGATTGAGCTGGCAATGTTCAGTATGAAGAAGAGAAGGCTCTGGGGAGAAGTCATTGCAACTATTCAGTACTTAAAATGGGCTTATAAAAAAGATGGAGAGTGACTTTTTACTTGGGCAGACAGTGATAGAACAAAGAGGAATGGTTTTAAAGGAAAAGAGGGGAGACATAGATAAGATGTTAGGAGGAAATTCTTTCCTTAGAGAGTGGTGGGGCACTGGCACGGGTTGCCCAGAGAAGTTGTGGATGCCCCATCCCTGGAAGCAATCAAGACCAGGTTGGATGGGACCCTGGGCAACCTGATCTAGTGGGCGACATCCTTTCCATGGTGGGGGGGGTTGAATTAGGTGATATTTAAGGTTCCCTCCAACCCAATCTTTCTATGATTCTATTAAATACACATGTATTTTGAGTAATGTATGACCACTTATTTTAACAATAATATCCATGGAAGAGCTACGATTGTTATACATCTAGATATCCCAAATGGCAAAATATAATTAAAGTAAGAACTGTTGAGCAAATAAACCTGTTAAATACACAGTATTACCAGGCAAAATGGCTGTGCATTTATCACTTTGTGACTGTAATTACACTGACTGCTTCTTTTCATGCATATATTAATATCTTACTAACATTATGGAAGCTGAAATATAAATTACAAAGCAAAGACTCAAAGGTAGGTTTTAACCAGACAGAGTACAGTGGTAGCAAGTGTTACATACTTTAAAAAAGAAAAAAAAATAAATTGAAACGGATTGCTCGTTTTACTGGGACAGTCATTTCTAGCAGTCCTGAGAAACCCAATATCCCTGAAATAGTATTTAAGGAAGTGCTGGCTTGGAAAGCCTAGCTAGAGTGGGTTTCAGATAATGCAGGTCAAGATACTCAGCCTGGGATTCTGGAAGTAGCTGAAGTGTGAAACTCACAGGAGATATTCAGTTTATCTTGAGAAAAGAAAGGAGAGGAAAAACTATGTCATTTCTGTTTTCTGTGTAAATAAAGACTACTATTTTAAGGTTGTTTGGATTATTTCAGGAGGCTTGCTTCATCTTCAATTGGCTGGATATGCTTTTGAGTGGGTGTGCTAACAATATTCACAGAGAAAAAAAAAAAAGGTCAGGAAATTTATTCCCATTGGATGAACTTTTCTGAACCTGGAAATGAGCAAAGAGACTTGGAAGTGACTTTTGACCATTTGGCTGAATGATGCCAAAGCCACCTTCTTCAACAAATTGCAATTCTTATGATGTATACAACATTGCCTGTGTTTTGAGGCTGGAAGCTGTTAAATACTGTGTTTGGGCCTGTACTGTCTTTGGGCATGAGAAATCACTGAGAATGTGAGTTTCAGTTGAAGAAACTTTGGGAGACATTCTCACACAATATGTCACCCTGAGGACCCACTTACAGAGGGCTTATTAAATGTGTTTTTGACTAATAGCTGCTACAACCATATTGCAGGCGTGAGTAATACATGTTACACAGGGTTATAGGCATCTCAGAAGAAAATGTCTGTTACTGTTCCAAAATATCAACTGCATTAGCAAATCTATGACACAAAGTCAACCCTGTGAATATTTAACTGAGCTCTGTTGTGTATATTCAACCACTCAATCGCATCATATTTTTTCATGTTCTGCCTCACCTAGAGTACAGGAAAGAAACCACCCCAGAATGGGAATTAATATTGTATCTACAGTGCCTCATGCACTAACACCTGAGCACAACACAACATGTAAATATTGTTCCACTTACAGAAATATCAATTTTGTCATGATGTCCAGCATTTTAATATTTTTGCTATTCCCAAGTATTAATGGCTTGATCTGCCAAACTCCTGTGTTAGAACACAGTATTTTCCCCGTTTAATAATTGAAGAGTGTAGGCACACAGGGGTTCAAGGAAATGTTTCTCCATTCCTGATTTATAATACCTAAGGTCTATTTTTTTCATATTACTCCACTTTTTATAACATTACATGCCTTGATGGCTTCAAAAAATAAAATAAAATTCAGCTGTAATACCTCATCACTTTGCAGCATTACCACTGGGTACCTGAAACTGAGACTGCAGAAAAATGGGACACAGATAAACAGCCACTGAAACATATGTTTATTTCCATCTGGAAAATCTCCCAGAATTGTGTAAGCTGTATGCTACCAGGAAGGGTAAAACTGTATTTTAATGGCAAGTATTGCACAACCTATGTAACAAAGTCTTGCTATCTCTTTATGCAGTCTTTTTCTCACTCACTTCACACTTTCCAAATTCTGCTGTCAGTGAGGCACTAGTATTCTGGTAAAATTTGTATTCACTAGTCAACTTTTAGTTGTTCCTGGAGTAGGTTTTTTCTGCCCTATTGAGCGACACAGAAGTAATACAAGAATACACACATAAGCAACATGAACCTTCATAACGACCCAAATGCAAATTGCATTGACAACTTCAGGGTTCACATCCCTAGCTCCTGATCACATGATCTTGCAACCTAAATTAAAATCAAGCAAAAATACAAGAACATTATGTCCCTAGTTAAAAATAAATACATAAAACTGCATCAGGTGGAACCGTAATGGGACCACAGTCTTTGACTCTATCTCATTATCTCCTACTGATAAAACAGAGGAACCAAAAGCAATGGGAAGCAGGAAGCTGTTATCTTCTTCACTAATCTGCCCTTAGCAATGGGCGAGGACAAAGTATGACAGTATGTTTTACAACTATTTGCTTCACAACTTGGAGTAACATTGCAATTCAGGAACATGATGTGCTATTCCAAAGCCACTGAAGTACAGAGTAGAACACTTCCTGCTTTTCTCTCCTATGGCCCTCCATATTCCTGTATCCCTAATATATATACTATCCGTAGTCATCCTCATAGATCTGAGTCCAGCCTCTCTCCCATCCTGCTCCATTATTTTCTCCCTTCTCCTTTAGCCTTGAACACAGAAGGGCAAGTGCAGATGACTTAGAACCTAAGGCATACCATATTTCTGCCAAACTTGTTGAAATTGCAGTTTTTTAGACTGAACACGTAATCAAATTTGGACAAATCTTCACATTTTAAGCCACTTCTTCAAAGCATAGAGGTGCCCCATTTCCTTCACTTTAGACTTTTTTTTTTGAAAAAGATAATTTACTTTGGCCATTATTAGGTTCTATGGATTTTTTTTTTGGGGGGGGGTGGGTTGAGCAATAGTTGTCTGCAAACCAAATATTCTTGTGTTGTTACACCCCAGAGAATGTCATTATTTCAGGAATGCCTTTCTTGGGACCATCAGTGACACCTAGATAATCAGGAAGTTCTGTACTAATGAAGAAAACAGGATGCAAAATCAACAATTTTCTTGCTAAGTTACCTAAGTGTTTTTAACAATAGTGTTTTGTTTAGCAAAATATGAAGTTCAAAGAAACTTTTTTTTGTTTTGTTTTGTTTTTTGTCTAGTGGGTGGTTTATTTTTGTTCTGTTCTGTTTTGGTTTGGTTTTGGTAAGAGGGGAGGTCAGTTACTGTTTCTGAAATAGGCTTTCCTTTTTTACACTTCATATTGTCTTACTTCAGGAGTACTCTCACCGAAAGTTGCAAAGGAAGATGCTTCATTAGAAATAATATTAATATAATAATTAATAATATTAAAATCAAATCCTTAATACTTGTAGACAATTATTCATATATACTGGTATATACATGGGATCTTTACTAACCTGCAGCTTACTAGAGGTTTGCCTGCTATACAAATTTGATGAGAATAAAATTTTTGAATAAAGCAAGAACTTCCAGATTTCATCTATGTGACTGTAGGTCAGAAAAAAAAAAAAAAGAAAAAAAAAAAAAGCCCTTGTCCTTTCAAGTTCAGATTTGAGATTAGTTTGTAGATCATTCTGAAAAGTTTATTAATTTCTGATAAAATAATAATAAAAAAATCCCATTTTGTAACAAAAAAAACCAACAATAAAAACCACCACCAACAACAACAAACACACAACATCTTTTGCCTCATATTTCAAGTAACATATAAGCAGGTTTTCAGCTGGTATAAGTTACAAATACATGAAATCCAAAAAAGCTTCATCTGGCCTCTTAGTAACTCTTGTATTATGTGTGCAGATCTCTGCCAAAAAAAAAAAAAAAAAAAAAAAAAAAAAAAGGACTAGCTTTGTTAAATTGTTTTCTTATATGGATATGCTGTAACCTCCCATATAACTAAACTAAACTAGAAATGAAAGTTTTTTCCTTTGTCCAACTGCTGTTTAGCCCTTAGCCTGAGACAGGGTACTAAGGAAGTCCAGTTACAGTAGCAGTTGCTATTACAGAAATTGTTCCTTAACTCATGATAATTACCCAGCAGCTTCCTAGTTCTGGCCCAGGAGTGATTATGTTAGGTGCTAGTGAATCACTGCTTTTGCCATTCCCACAGCCAGCTGGCAGATGCAGTGCCATGCCCTGGATTATGGTGCAGCATGGGAAAACACCACGTGCAGAGCTGTCAAAGTGACGTGTGAGCATGGCACAGCAGAACCCAATTAGAAGGAAGAGTGAAGAACTGCCAGAGAAGAATTGGTGAGCCTGTGGCTGTCATGTAGAAAATGAAGAAAGAGGCATATGCCCAGCCTATCCCTGAGCAGCCGGTACCCCTCCCATCCCCCAGTCAGCCACCCTACATTAATTGTCCAGCATGGTACAGAATACCCCTTAGGCCAGTTGGGGTCAGCTGTCCTGCTTCTGCCCCTCCCACCTCCTGCTGCACCCCCAGCCTTCTCGCTGAAGCTGAAAAGTACTTTAGTCAGTGTAAGCACTGCTCTGCAACAATTAAAACAAGTAGGAGACATTTCTTCTCAGAAAGAGCAGTCAGGCATTGGAACGGGTTTCCCAGGGAAGTGGTGGCATCACTGTCCCTGGGAGTGTTCAAGGAAAGGTTGGACCTGGTGCGTAGGGACATGGTTTAGCGGGTGGTAGGGTGATGGTTGGACCAGATGATCTTGAAGGTCTTTTCCAACCTTAATGATTCTGTGTTACACTGATCAGAGGCCAGAGCCTGAGCTGGAAAACATCATGTGGAATGTGTGGAACAAGGTAGATAAGGTTGCAATTTGCTAGGTCCTACATTTTTGCCACCTAACCTTACCCATAAAAGTAGCCTTGAAGAAAGCTGGAGAGGGACTCTATCAGGGAGTGTAGCCATGGAACCAGGAATAATGGCTTTGAACAAATGGAGGGGAGATTTAGATTAGATGTGATATGAGGAAGAAATTCTTCACTCTGAGCACAAAGCACACATGGGAATTTGGGCTGAAGATGCACCTTCACATGATGCTTCTGTTCTTTTCCATAAGGAATAGAATGAAATTATCTGAAAAGCAGTGTTAAAAATAAACCCAGGGCACAGGATGGGAGGCGCAGAACAGTCCCCATGGCCGAGGGGCAGCCTTTCTCTCTGGCAAACCAAATGGCCCGGGAGAGCCAGCCCCAGAAAAGGGGCCCTCAGCCCCCCCAACCCTCCTCCTTGTCCACGTGAAGGCATCTTCCAGGCCGCTCCCAACACAGCCGCCTTTGGCCACACGTGGGCCACTCCATCACAGAGGCTTGCTGAGGTCACAGCGGCCACCACTGCCCCGCCTTTGCTGCGGGCCCTATAAAACAGGACCCCTGCAGCTGGACCACCATTTGCTGAGCTTCTAGGCCCTCTGACAGCCAGCTTGTGCGGCAGGAAGAAGACTAGAAGTAGCAAGGCAAGCAGCAGGCCTCCTTGGTGTGCAAGGACAGCAATGCAGTCCAGTGAAGCACCAAGAAGGAATGCACTTGACCAGAAGGAGATGTGTCATGAGCAGAGGGATAGCGCCGGTGGCACAAGAGACACCAGTGCCCAAGAGATCTCTCGTGCCCAGCCCACAGACACATACAGGCAGTACCATCAGCACCGCAACGATGTGGGGAACAGGCTGGCCCCTCAAACACCCAGCGACAGGGAGCCTGGGCCTTACCATAGGAGCAACGGTGATGTGGGGCGAAGCCGGGAGCATCAGACAGACAGCCGCAGAGGCGTGCCCGTAGTCCAGAGCACAGTGTGGGACCCAGTAATGGCGGTAAACCAGAGGGCAGCGTTGGACCCATGCATGAAAATCAAGTCGACAGTGGCATGGGACTGAGGCGTGGAACTGGACGAGCCCCTGGTTCAGCACCCTGGTCTGAAAACATTCCAGACGGAAGGCATCCTGTTTGGGCAGTCCCAGGCAAGTATTGGCTTAGCCTTCTGCCCAACACTGTGGAGCCCATGGAGCTGGATTCACCAGATGTGGAGGAACAGATGGAAGTGGATCCACCTCTTCCAGAACAGAGCTGGGGCTACTGCGGCATGTCTTTGTGCTCTGCCATCCAAGAGCACCAACAGCACCACAGGAGTACCCGGCGAGCCCCCTACTTGTTGCTCAGGCTCCATCGCAAGCATTATCTTGGAGTCACCAAACACCACGGACATCCCGCAGGCTTACCTGCAAGATGTCCCGGCAATAAATAACTCTTGCCGATTGTCACGGGTTGTGTGAGTGTTTGAGTGTTTCTTTTTTTTTTTGGGGGGGGGGGAGGGGGGGGGGCGGGGGGGGAGAATGAGCTAAAGTTGCACCGGGGAGGTTTAGGCTGGATATTAGAAAAAACTTCTTTACTGAAAGGGTTGTTAGGCACCATCCCTGGAGGTCTCTAAAAGACATTTAGATGTTGAGCTTGGTGATATGGTTTAGTGGAGGACTTGTTAGTGTTAGGTCAGAGGTTGGACTAGGTGATCTTGGAGGTCTCTTCCAGCCTAGGTGATTCTGTGATTCTGTGATTCTGTGATTTACACCACAATACTTAGGAACAGCTTTGTGGCTTAGTGCAGTAATGATCTGTAGAAAATACGAAGAAAAACAATTTTATTTTAAAGGTGCTCAGAAATGAATTTAAGGGAATAATCTTCAGCAGAAATGACATAGTAAGAGAATACCATGGACCACTGGAATAACAACCACACTGTCAAAACATAGCCAAAGGACCACAGTTTGAAAAGAATTAGAGTATCATTATCAATGACATGAAGAAAAAAAGAGCAGCTTAACTACTGCCTGTCATTACAAGCACCTTGCTCAGCACCCAGCGGAAATAGTATTCAGGCAGCTGCCTGTGGATATACCCAATATTACATGTTAATGTAAAAGTTAAGACTGCCAAGATAGTACTTTTTTGTTGTTGTTTCTTCCTTTTTCATTTGAACAGAAACACCAGATACTACATTATACTTTTTTTTTTTTAAATATGGTGTGTACTATGATCACAAAATGAATACAAAATGTTCGTCTCCATGACTGACAACTACTCTATGCTCTATGGCATAGTTAAAGAGGGAACACATCCAGCAGGATTCAACATATTGAAATGGACTTAAAGTTGTTACTAAAAAGACTCAGACCTTTCTTTTGGTTAACCTCATCCACATCTTTTCACCTCCCTGTAGGTCAGATTTCTCACCTCTAGAATGAATAAAATGGATGGATGTTCACTTGGATAGTACAGGAAAGCAATTTAATACCTATCTGTCACAAGGGAAGTCTTGTTCAGTAGATTAGGGGCAAAGGCATTTGAAATAACAGATCTGGGTTTTAGCCCTGATTTTACAGTAAATCCACCAGGTAAAAGTGGTAACTGCTTTTTATATTTTCACCTCTTCACTTTCCCTCACCCATCTTGTATTGGCTACTACTGAGTTTACTGTCCCTTACCGGGCAATTTCATCTGTTTCTTTTCTCATGCCTAGTACAGGGGAGTACTTTAATAGTAACACTGAGAAGGAAAAAGAAGGAACATCTGTCACTTTAATCTGAAAAAAAAAAAAGAATGATATCATATAACTACAAAATAATTGTTTTCATTAATGTACTAAATACATCAGACTATAGCCCCACAAATCCTGAAAGAAACGGTAAAAGAAACATGGTGTAAAGTTGAAATGATGTCAACTTGATAGGCTACCATGGCTCAAGGAGAATTACAGTCTGTCATTCAAAAAGTCTAATACACAGTGGTTAAATGTTAGAAAATATTTATGAGACAAACAGCGGTATTCATAGTTCAAATGAAGAGACTGTTCTAAGGCATGACATAAAATGTCATCTGTTGAAAAATTTCAAGTACAGAGCAATCTAAGATAGAATTCTTTGTTTCTCAGGTATGGCAGTCTGTCGTTTCCCTCTGTACATGGATTAAAATGATGACAGATAAAGATCCATTGTCAAAGAAAATGAAGGATCACATTTAGATACGTAATTAGTTGGTTCTGGGCCAACAAAATATGTCCCCGCCCCCCCCCCCCCCCCCCCCAAAAAAAAAAAAAAAAGGAGGCTGAAACAGACTCAAAGACGTAGCCATGACATTTTATCAAGCATTGGAAACTCAAAGTAGCAGCACATTTCTATCAGTAAAGATCACAACTGTGGTGAGGTGCTGAGGTGCTGACTCGTTCCCCTAGTTTTCAGTAAATACCTTCTGTACCATACAGCTTTAAGCTATAACAGGTGCATAAACTTATCTTCTTCATTAAATACTGTCTAGTTCATATGCATACAGATTTTCAAGATCTCCTGTGCTAGGAAATAGGTAAGTCCTGTTGCAGTGTTAAAGATTTGCCTTGAAATTCTAACCCTACTGAAATAAATGGGATTTATTCCACAGATTTCAGTAGGGCTTAGATTTCACCTCTGGATGAGAGAATAACCACTTGATACTTCATTTGGATCCTAACCATTCCCTCAAGTCGAATAGGATATGTATTTCTATGATACTCCTCAAAGCCACTGTTTTTGTTTCAATGTGGTGACAGATGCCAGCCATACTGGAATCTTTTCATATTAACTCTAAGTGAGACATTAGCTACTGCCCGAAGAATAAACTTTCCATTTCTATTCATGGAGTGCATTAGGGAATGTTTCAGATATGTTTTGCAGGACAACCCCTTTTGTTTTGCTAATAGGGCTCATGTACACACTTCCAGTGGGAAAACATCTGTTTTACAAATCTGTCCTCCTAGATATAGCTGGATTCAAGCTACAGACTTTGGAACCACATCCAAATATTCCCAAAGTTCAGCAATATTTGGTCGGGGGGTGAGGCAAGGGGGAGGGGGAGAAGGAGGAGTGTGTAAACACTGAAATCATTACAAAGAAATAGGCTACATTCAAGATTTAGGCTTCCTGAACGTTCAAGGACACTTTGGGATTTCCCCTTAGGTCCAGCTCTTCTTCTCAGTTATGAACATAGTCATCTTGAACTTGTTTTGGGCAGGCAAGCAACACCTGTCCAGGGTGACATAATATAAACACATATCAATCAGGGGAACTGCACTCAAGAAAGACCGAGGTGAGATCAAAAGTGACTCACTAAATGCCTTTAGTTCATCTGCCAAAGAAACTGACAAACTTCTGCCTCACTGCATAGCTCAGGCAGACAGCACAACAATATCCATAACAAATCCAAGGTTTCATTTTTTATTTTAGAACAGAGTATGTCAACAAGCATCCAAGGGTTGTCAGGTTTCACATATGCTTACTATTGTTTTAATATTGGACTTAGTTTTAAATTGAATAATAAATGGGAGATAATAATCTTGGGCGATTATTTTTTTTAAATACAGTTTTTGTTTTCACTACTTAAAAAATAACTGTTATCCAACAGAAACAATCAAAAAATAATGCAAGGAAACTGCAAGAATTTGGACCAAAGGACCTCCGTGAACTTTTAAAGTGAGGAATTAAAGTCTTCTAAAACATCTGCTGCTCGATAGAATTTATCAGTTCAAAGTTTCAAATGTCTGCTCCTGGAGAACATATGATATATGACAGATGTTGCTGTTCATTATCTCATATACAATATGTGAGTATGCAAGAGAGAGAAAAGGAAGGAGACGAAGATGGAGAAAAGTATTCTGAAGCTATTTATGTTCCTCCTGGACACAATATTGAGATTTGGCAGTGGAGGGCCCGCACTGAAAGTCACAGCTTCACGTACCTGAATAATTCAAACAAAAACTAAGCAAATGAACTGTCCAAACAGATTCAAAAGCCAAAAATACCACCCTGAAATAACAAATAACCATAGCTGATTACTGTCTACACTCACTGAGCTCCCTAATCAATAGCCTAAGAATTAAATAATGCTTTAAATCTTCATTAGGATAGACACCAATTACCAATGATCAAAATAATGCAAATTATAGCATTAAACATTATATCTATCTGTAACACTTGACACAAGAGAAACCACTAAAAGGGAAGCTCAAAGACCACTGAAGTTGATGAAGCCATAGTTATACAGATCTGTTTCCAACTGAAGCAGTCTCTCTCCTACCTCCTCCTACTGCTGTTATCTTTCACTTCTTCCCCCATGCCACATGTGCTAGCACAGCTATGTAACTGTATGGTGAACTGGAGCTAGGGAAAAATTCTGAGAAAACTTTTTTTTTGTTTTTTTGCCACCTATTTCTTTACTCACAGTGATTAAGAGTGTAGGCAGGTGATAGAAATGAGCAGGTGCTACCTAGAAGGACACCAAACACCAAATGGCAGCCAAAAGGTATTTCTATAGACAAGGTAAGCTTTGGGCTAGGTCTTGTCTCTGTTAACAAAGTATATGCTACACAGTTACTGCCTTTCTCCCCACTTAAAGGAGAGAGCCTAGTCCAGATCTCTTCTCCCTGCCAGCAGTAAGCGATGCCAGCAACGACCATCCCAGTATATTCTGTGGTTTTTCCTCCATGAATCTCATAGCAACTTATATTATTTTCTGGATGACATAAAACCCCATTAGTTGTCCAAATATTCTGCATAATTTTTATGCCATATGTGACGTGTAAAACGTTGTTCTGTAAAGCTGTAAGAGACACCTTGTACATTGCACAAATGAACATTCTGTATAAAAAAGCTGTTCACCATTGTCATATCACCCTTTTTCAGGAAAGAGCAAAATGCTCAGCTCCTGTTCCAGCTCCTGTCATAAAAATGCTGCCATTCTAAAATACCCAGGGTGTTCTCAAAATTGCGCCTGGTGCAGAACATGATTTTCTCTGAGACGGGTGGCAGCCAAGTGCCTCAGAGGCAAGCTACAGGAGTAGATGGGACACTTTAATTTACCATAATTCCCCTGCTCTAACAAACTGATCAAAGGAATCTAGTTTTCTAACTTTTACAGCAGGACTTCAGTGCAACACTTTGGCACGTCTCAGGTTGTGGCACAACAAGGCAAGTGTGTGAAGCAGGTGGCTCACTTCACTCATCATGAGTCCATGATAGATGAGAAGGGAGGCTGCTCTTGAGAGATTTCTTGTAGCCTGGCAGCAGTTCAGTCCACTTCAGTGCTTCTTGTAAAGATCTGGCAGGATCTAAGCACTTCAAAAATAAATAAATAAATAAATAAATAAATAAATAAATAAATAAATAAATAAATAAATAAATAAATAAATAAATTTTTGCCCTTAAAAAAATAAAATAAAATAAAAAATCCTTCTGTGTGGACTTTGCCCTATAGCTCAAGAGACTATGATAGCTATAACCAGGAGTCCCTTCTGGTCACTTCTGGTGGAGTTCATTCTGAGCCAAAGCTGTTGACATACACTCCAGAAGAAAGCACACAGTAAGCACAATTTTAAAGGACCATCAGGTATATTTGTGGATGGTTTGCTTAGAAACAAAACTAACATCATGTATTTATCTTCCCTTGAGATGACACAGGGCACTGATGTCCCAGAGAAGCCAAGGGTCACTAAAAATTTGGCATATAGCACCATCTTCACAAGACTTTACTAACAAGATGATAGAGGCATTCTGAGCATTCCTGATCCTTTTACATCCCAATATTTAACTACCTTTCTACTATTGAGAGAAGATGCAAGGAACAGAATAGTAGAAGACTGGGCCTGCTCTGACAATATAAAGGTTCTATTGATGGCTTTGGGCTGGTAAGAAGAAAAGCTTTCAGACCTCTGTAACTTTTGCAATCTTAAAAAATAAAAGTGTCAGTAACATATTCAACAGTGTGTCTATATAAAAAGGGGGCCCACAATCAAAATAATTAAAACTAATCAGCATTTATGCTGGCAACAAAGAAACTAAAGATTTAATGGATACATTAAAGAGAGAACCTTCAAACCTAGGCACTATACCCCTTTATTAAGCAGTATACACTAAACTATGGAAAAAGGAGGGAGTCTGCCAATGCAAGACTTGTTCATTATGTCACACTCAGAAATTATTATGGAAAAACATAAGAGTTTTTGATCTGTTCTTCAAAGAGTATGAAAAGGACTTTTCTGGTGGTGACAAAAAGCTTTCAGCTCCAACAGCATTGCATACTATATCAGCACTCAAAATAAAACATTTTCCTTCCCTTTAAAGACTCCTGAGCTAAGGCAAACTAGTCTGTCTTCAAGCTGGAATGAAGAGGAGAAAAATGGCTCTACCTCAATTTGCAGGTCCAAAACTGAAAAACAATTAACTTTAAAAAAAAAAAAAAAAAGCATGGCTAGTATTTGAGGTGGGGGGAGGGGAAAAAATCTCTTTTTTCATGATTAAAGTATTTAGGTTTCATTCGAAAGACACCAAAATTAATATAATCTTCCATAAATGACAAACTCCATGAAACTTGCAGTTGTAGAATGAGGCTGATGTCCCTTGAGTTTTACAACTGAAAATTATGAAATTTCCCAGCAATCACAGGGGAAATTAGAAGTTTCCCAAATCTGTTAATGAAAATGGTAATCTTGATATTGGCAGTGCTTGCAGGGCACTTGTTTCTCAGCCACGTCTACAAGTTATCTCTATATTAGGATTTAGTGCAGACCAATAGAAGGAGATTGCAGAAACACTCAGTGCTGAGAACACAAAGTATACATATTTGAAATGTTTTTTTCTTGAATACTTACTCCTCTTGTGAATTGAACTCCCACTAGTGATTGAAGGAGGTTATATGTACTCATTGAATACATTGTTTGGTTTAGTTTAATTTGACATAGTGGCTATGGAAACTCACTTCTAGCACGTATGCTTCAGGCAGACAAAAATGTTCATGCAGATACCCCTCAGACAAAGAGGAGGAGGAACAATTTTGATTAGAGAGGGAGGATAAAAAAGTAAGGTATCCTAGCTGTGTGGTTTTACTCAAATGGGCAGCTCTGCCTTTTCTTTGAACTAAAAAGTTTTTCAGGATGTTCGGAGGGGCTGGGGAAGAGCAAGAGAGAAGGGAGAGTAAATTGCATTTGGACTTTTGTTGATTCTGCAATGTTCATTGAAGAATGTGCCTTTGTGGGACAGCTCCTCTGGTCCTCTCAAAGATCACGGACTCACTCATCAACACAACCCTGAAGTCTGCATAATATGATAGAATCATAGAGTCATAGAATAATTTAGGTTGTAAAAGACCCTTAAGATCATTACGTCTAACCATCCACCTAACACTACAAAGTCCACTACTAAACTGTGTCCCTAAGTGCCACATCCACACATCTCTTAAATACCTCCAGGGATGGTGACTCCACCACTTCCCTGAGCAGATGGTTCCAATGCCTAGCCACCCTTTCCATGAAGACATTCTTCCTAATATCCAATTTGAACATCCTCTGGTGCAACTTAAGGTCATTTCCTTTTCCTTGCATTCTATCATTTGGCACCTGAGACTGACGCCCTCCTTGCTACAATCTCCTTTCAGGCAGTTTTGGAGAGTAATGAAGTTTCCCTTCAAAATCCTGTTCTTCAGACTAAACTGCCCCAGTTCCCTCAGCTGCTCCTCATAAGTCTTGCTTTCTAGTCCCTTCACCAGCTTTATTGCTCTTCTCTGAATGTGTTCCAGCAACTCAATATCCTTCTTGTAGTGAAGGGCCCAAAACTGAACACAGTACTCAAGATCACCATTGCCAAGCACAGAAAGCAATAACTTCCCTAGTCCTGCAGACCACACTATTTCTGACACAAGCCAGGATGCCATTGGCCTTCTTGACCACTGGTGGTTCATGTTCAGCTGGCTATCAATCAGCATCCTCCAGTCCTTCCATCCAGGCATATTGAACAGCTCATGCCCACAGCCTGTGTGTTTAGAAAAAAGATTTTTTTATGGCACTCTGCGTAAGCTAGGAATGTGAAGAGGTTCACCTTCCCTGCAGCATTTCAGCCTTTCCATGCCCATCCAAGTGAATCTCAAAGGTACACAGTCCTGCTGTTTGCCCACAGTAGGCAAACTCCATTAATACTGTAATCAAGGGAAGGACAGGCTTCACTGGTTTATTTGAGCCTGATCTTCCCTTATCAGAAGGGAAGTTTTGCAAAGCTGAAAGTAAGAGGCTATTTTTATATACACTCAAACATATGATTCTTCTTATTCATTGAGAAATAGAACTACAAAAAATTGGTATGGCAACTGAGGCTGTCAGTGTTTTCTGGGTGTTAGCTGAGAGTCCTGACAAGCAAAACAAATCATCTTATCTCATCCAGAGTAGGAATAACAATGTAAAATAAGCACATGAACAATTACAGATGAGGCTAACTGTTTGGGTCCAATCCAAAATTCAAATAAACCAAGGCAAGATTTTCATGGACAGACATATTTTGCCTTTCTTCTTCTGCATCAGTGGAAAACAAACAACGTAATTAATGATTGATGGAGAATTTATGACTTGATTATGAATCAGTCTGACTTTCTCTCCTGAATCATTTCTTACTTTAAAATAAAATCTTTGTAGATAATTGCCATTCATGAATTCTCTAGTAATACAGTTTTTGAGGTTGATACTCTACCCCGATTACTTGCTGTCTGACAGAGAAGATAGACCGTTTTTTCCAGATCATGAATATTTGTGGAAATTATGTTAATCAGTACCTGGACTGCTTTGTAAAAATTGAATATTGGTTTAATATAACAAGTTAATCAAGGAACACAAGCACAATAACAATATCTGACTTAATTGCACAGCAAATTTTCTCAGAAAACAGAAGGAATTCTGACTGTTATCTTTCTCTGATACACACAGTAGAGCTGGCTGGAAAAAAATCAGCAAAATGTCTTTCTATCCTGGATTGTAAGGTTACCTAAAATGACATATTTTGTCTTTGAGAAAGATTTCTTTAAAATAATAATAATAATAATAAAAAAAAATTAAGCATTTGATAAGGTCAGAATGTTCCAATTCAACCTGTTCAGAATAGCATGTTTCATTTTTCTCTCTTGAAAATATTTATTGGTATTTTCTATATTACAAAGCAAAACAACAAAGCAACATTTTGGTTTATATTCTTTTAGCAATTAAACCCCAAATTATTTTTAGAAATTTAAATAAAATTGCTCTTACTTTTGTTTTTATCCTGTTCCAAAACAAAATAAACTTGAAAAGCAAAACAAATTGAAAAATTCAGCTACCACTGATGTTTCTTGATTCCTCTGATCAATTCAGTATGCTTTTTGCACTCTGTCAAATATTTAGTAAAGATTCTTTCAAGAGATTACCCACACACAAGTTTCAGTGATTACCACTGTGCTTTTGCACTCTGGATGCTCATGTTCTTCCTCCTGCTACATCTCATCCATAGCTTGCAGATGGACTTCTCAGATGGGAAAGCAAGCTCTGGCCATCTTTAGGGTTCCCAAATCACTGAATTCTTATTACGTTGTAGAAATATGTTCCACATTCTGCCTATTAAAATACAAATGTATTTTTTTATTAATTTAGCTCCAGTCTTACAATTCCATCTTATTCTGCATTTTCTGTCAGATGTTTAACATGTGGTTGCAAGAACACAGATGTTTTTAGACTTTCATCTTTCCACAGCCACTGTCATACATTTTGTTTTTCCTGTCACACCTTACAGCTTCCCAGACAGGCAAGGCCCAAACTACAGTGGAAATGCTACATTTCTTCTTCACAGATTATGCAGAGCCCATACAGGGAGTATCAACAGATCCTTCCCTGCTGTGCAACTGTGACAAACATATAGACAGCTTTTTAACAAACTAAGACAGTAAGAAAGGCATTTTCAGCATTTCTATAACTTGCAGGACTCTGCTGACCACAGGACTTCATTAGGAGACATACATTTGTAGGCTAGAATGGGCATTGTATTCTGGCAATCTATATACTACCAGCAAAATTTTCAAAGATGAGAGCTACAATTAGAAGTGCTGTGTAGCAGGGCAGGACTTTACATCATTAAGCCATTTAAGGGGCAAGACTTCGCACGGCAACAGCAGTGAGAGAGGACAATCCAGTGTACCAAATGCTCAGATGGGAGCTCATACTACTAGTTAAGCTGTGACCACACAACTGGCTGTGACCAGGTAACACTGGCAACTGCACAGGTATCAGCTCAGCCTGTTCTTGTTGTAAGACTGCATAACTCACCTTATACGTCTTTCATTAGGGTTTTAATGACCCACAAATCATGTATCAGAATCCTAAACTGTATTTCATCCTTCTCTCATCCGATGTTTCCTTTGTGACCTTTGGCGAGCTATTTCATTTTTGCTTTATCACAGAACCCCATCTATAAAAAGGGGCCAGCACATTCTTGTTATGTAAGAAAGTTCTCTGAAGATACATACCCAACACAGTGCAAGGCCACAGCACTAACAGCTGGACAAATGAGGCAAGAAAAGTAGCTAAATATGAGGCAGCTAAAATGGTTTGCTAAATGTTTTGCTGCACATTAAACCATGATTGTTCTTCAGGGCGGATGCACTATGAATTAATAAACAGTGGATACCCTTGTCAGAATTTCAATTATTAATATCACTTCATAGTTTACAGTAGGACAAACTCGGGAAAAAGAAAGGCAAGAACACACATTCATGCATTTATTTGCACATGCAAGTTCAGGTGCATGTGAACAGCTCATTTTTATTTGCAGGTGCAAAATTATTTTTGTGTTGAAGCTTACAACTCAGGAAATTTTGCACATTCAACAAGAGTGGAAAAAAGTTTTGATTTCATGTTAAATATTTCATGAAACAAAGACCAGATGTTTGCCTTAGCTCCTGTTTTCACTCTGCCTTACTATCCCAGCTGGAGTTATTAATTATACCTTTTATTTTCCTACTGCAGCTCTTAACTCCAAAAGATTAAATGGCTTGATTAGCACTGTTTAGCTTTTCCTAGGTGGCTTACCGAATGTCACATTTAACATTCCAGCACTTCACAGATGAACCTGAATTATTGCAGCTTTGAAGAAATATGATTTTTTTTTTCCCCAGAGAGCTAGAGAAGGGCATTTGTTACATATTTATGAACAAATCATATTATTGGACATTTCTATTTATTCTTTAGCACATTCTCACAAACACATAGACTGTCCTAGACTGTATATTATTTATGAATGTTGGTAGTTAGTCCTTTTGTAAATGCCTCATGGATTTTTTTATTTTATTTTTTTCAGAAAAACAGTAACTGGAAGGAGTGTAGAGATTTGTGGAAACCTTGGAGTCAACAGATTATTCTCACATGATTTTTCTAATTCTTCCGCGTTCTTGGAGGTATATAGAAAAGAATGCAATGAAGCACACAGTTCTTCAGTGGAGAAAAAGCACTCAATTTCTCATCCTGGTATAGTTTATATGACTGTACCTATGTTTATGGAATAGAATCAATAATGTACCATAAGAGACCTTTAATGCTCCTCCATTAGTGAGCTCCAAGAATCCGGCTTTAAAATCTCCTGACACTCAAACCCTAAAGCTCTTTAACTCAATTGAATCTCAAGCCAACATCAGAAAAAGGCCATCCCAATGTTTTCATTGGACTAGTATCTAAAGGCAAAATGCTGGAGTGGGGTTGGTGTAAAATAAAAAGCAGCTACAACCTTAACTCACAGGGTGGGAGTTAAAGTGGTTGCAAACAGTGTTCTCCCTTCTCCCTCCTACCCTTATTGTTTAGGGCTATCATAGGTAGCTACCTAGCTATCTAGAAGGGCTGTCAAAAAAGACAGCTCAGATCAACATTTTTTTTGAATTCTAAAGTTTTAAGGACATTTTTAAATGTTCTAAAATTTCATCTGGTTTCGTCCTCCAAAAAAACACCAAGATGACTTACCCTGAAGAAAGAGAAAGAGATTACAGACTCCAACCATTAATAGTAGAACACAATAAGAGGTGAAGCTTGAACACAAATATGATCCTCTACCAAGACAGAGGTCCTACATAATCAATGAAAACTGTGGCTGTGCAGATGGAGCCAGTGTAAACCCAGTTCGGTCAGTTTTTACAAACAGATCTTTGAATTCAGAGACATCTGGTCTTAAAAAAGCAGATTTTGTATTTTTTCCAATTTGCATTCACATGCACATATAAATGCTCACAGAGGAGGGGCTACATCAGCATCACAACAGAGCTCAGTGGGGAGGGCACTGCATGGAGTTTGCCAGATGGAGGAGCTCAAGCTACAAAGCTATAAGCAGCAAAGTCAAATTGAGTTAATTAGACAGAGACCCTCTTTCATTCTTTGTGCCACATGCCAAGCATCCTGCACACCTGGGCACAGGGCAATAGCGATATACCATGTTTATATGCATATGCCAGTAGCTCTGGCCATTGGCACAACTGTAGTAGCAATAAACATTCAAGAGAAGTTGCAAAACCTTACCTGATTTTTGTCACTGATTACCCCTCACCCCACTCCCTGCTGTGGTCTTGCACTCTGGTTGGTTTCCCATTCATTCCATTTACTTCCAAACTGGCCCCCTAAGCCCTGAACAAACAAAACCAGATGTGGGGACTGCTATTTTGTGTCATTGCAGCAGCCTTTTGTTTTGCCTTGTTTGTTTAGCTCTAGTTTGTAAGAACTTTGGGGCAGAGTTCTTGACTGCGCTTTGTTTACATCTCATCTGCAAAAGAGCCTCCTCCTTTGTGGGCTCTTGCACTCTACCACAATAAGGATTACTGTTAATAATATGACCTTCAGCTAGCTGGAATGTATTCAGAAATTTAAGGCATTGACATTGGAGAAATCCTTATGAATGCCTGAGATCATATAACCCTTCCATTTGTTTTCAGGCCTATCTCCAAGCTGTGGTTAAGTAGCTATCATTTCTAACATTTGCATTCCTCTTACCCCATAGTGTGTGGGGGGGATGGTACTATCATAATTATACTACATTCTTCTGGGTTCCATAACGAGCTATTATTTTGCTAATGGAATATTCAAGCAGTCTGCAGTAATTTATCAAATAGTCCCAAGTCCCATTTTCTCTGTGTGAATCTTTTTGTTCACAGGTAAATTGATGTGTGGGGGGTTATCAAGGCTTTTTTGTAATTCAAATTAACCATTCCACCCCCCTCTCTGAAAAAAGATCGTTAGACACAGAATGTTATTTTTTTTTCTAATGATGTTTAGAATTAGAATTGTGCAGGCTTCCTGTGAGTGGCAATTTCTGCATTTTAATTCATTCTTACAGTGTTTTTGCATTTTAACGCCTAATTTTGAAAATTTGCCTAAATTAAAGGGGAACAAAATGTAATTTCATTTCTCCTTACATCCTTACAACTATTGTCTGCATCACCATCAGATTAAACTGCCAGCAGTGCATAGTGCAATTGAATTGGAGATGAGAGAGAAAAAACACCACCCCCTTGGTTTATTTTACTTATAATAGAAAAGCCAGAACCCAAGAGCAGGATGTATACATAGACCAAACTGAACACACACAAAAACACATCCCTCCCACTGTATATCTGTGTGTTAGAGGAAGAGGGAAGGAGTGTATATTTCCGTGCTACAGTTTTGAAATGAATGGCTAGCAGTGTCAGTGGAGAGTTTTGGAGAAGAATGGCAAAATGGCTGAGATGGACCTCTGGAGATAACCCACAGTCCAAACTCCATCTTTGAGCATGATGAAAGATGACATCATGCTCAAAGATGGAGTTATCAGGGGTTATCATATCAGGAGTGGTTGATAACACAGATGGTTGTCCACAACAGCAGGTTGCTGCTCATGACTTTGCCCAGTTTTGAATATTGTCATGGATGGAGACTCCAAAACCTTTCTGGGCAACTTGTTCCAGTGTTTGTCCACCTCTGCTGTTAAAAAATGTATTTTTGTATTGTTTAAATGGAATTTCCCCTATTCCAATTTGTGTTCATTGTCCCTCATCCTGTCACTGGGCACCACTATGAAAAGGTTTCATCTTTTTAGACCTCCCCCCATAAGATTTTTATATGCATTGATACAATCCTCCAGAGCCTTCTCTCCTTCAGGCTGAACCATCTCAGCTCTCTCAACCTCTCTTCATATTTCAGATGCCCCAAGACCTTACACATCCTTCTGGTCCTTCGCTGGACCCGGTACAGTGTGCCCGTGTCTCTCTTTGTCCCTCTTGTGCTGGGAAGCCCAGGACTGGACCCAGCATCTTATTCTAGAGGCGTGTCACCAGTGATGAACAGAGGGGAAGGATCAACATCCTTGACCTGCTGGCAATGCTATTCCCAGTGCAGCCCAGGACACAATTGGCTTTATTTGCCACAGGAGCACATTGCTGGCTCATGGTCAACTTGGTGTCTTGCAGGACCCCCAGGGCACTTTATTTGCCAGGATACTTACCAGTCAGTTGGCCCTAGCCCATCCTCACGCATGAAGTTATTCCTCTCTAGGAACAGAACTGCCCTACTTCACTTTCTTAACTTTGTAAGTTTCTTGTCACCCATTTCTCCAGTTTGTTTAGGTTCCTCTGAATGGCAGTAAAACCACCAGGTATATCAGCCATTCTTCACAGTTTTGTGATGTCTGCAGTCTTGCTGAGTGTACACTCTGTCCCATCATCCATGTCATTAAGGAAGAGGTGAAATAATAACTCTGGCTGTAGGATTGGCTCCTGGGACACACCACTAGTGACTGGCCTCTAGCTGAACTGTGCCACCAGTCACAACCCTTTGAGCTCAGCTGTTCAACATGTTTTCAGTCTACATTGGAGTCCATTTATCTAGTCCATACTTTCTTCATTGCCTATAAAGATATTAGGGGAATCACTCTGACATGTCACAGAGAAAATGAAAAGAAAAAAACATATGGAAATATTATTGCCTTCATCTGCCCCTACATGAGTTCTGTTCATCTCATCTTTTTAGAGCCTGGTCTCCACCACAAATATAGTAAGTGGGGTCTCAGCTTTTCTGGGGATCTGCTTCAATAAAGTACATTGCACATGCATTGCTTTGTTTCTTTGGACCACGGAGTTAATTTTCCTTTGCATTCAAACTGCATATACTGCCATGAGGTTGCATTCTACTTAGGGTCTTGGAATACAAAAGCCAGTTTACTCTCTCTCTTATAGAAAAGCCAGATCCCACTCCTTTATTGTAGAGTGGAAAACAGAATCAGCTAGTAAACAGTTTTAAGATTCAGTTCATCAAGCATGAAAACAGAAAATCTACCAACCATCAGATTTTTCATCCCTGTCCTTTTATTTTGGGCCAAAATTATATCCTGCAGGGAAGGTATATATTATAACTGATGCATTACTTGGGGACAGGGGAGGCACAGTCTTATTTGTGACTGGCTGATCTTTTCTAATGAAAACTATTCTATCATAAACAATTTCCAACTTGCTTTGGTAGATTATCTGTCATAACCTTAGCTTGGGCAGATACTGAGACAGGTATCTTCTGAATGTGCTGATCTGTTCTAGTATTTTTATCAAACACACTGTTAACTTCTTTAAGTACTCTGCTAATTGAAATAAATAAGATTCTAAATAACAAAAGAAGTTGAACTTCATCAATTACTGATCAACCAGTCTCTCTAACCTTTGGCTCATAAGCTCAGAATAAAGTGGTTTCCTCTCTCACCTGATGGATAGTCACTGCAGACAGGGTAGTGTGAGTTCCTCCTAGCCAAGCAGAGACCTCTTTTCCAATCATCTCTTCCAAGAACTCACATTAGATTCTGCATCCCTCAGATGTATGCATGCCTACCGCGAAGCCTCTTGTGGGGTGGCCTTATACACGAGGTATTCTGACAGTATAGCACAAGAACAAACAGGTCAGATGTTCATTTTTACCTATGTTACACCAATGGTATTAACCACACTGTTACTGGCAAAGGGAGGTAGGGAGGTAGGCAGGAATTTGCAGCTAAGCTAAGAATTCCTACCAGAAGTAAAGCCTGCATGGCAATGTGTAATGCTGCAATTTTAACCATGAAACAACATTCTGTTATATTCTGAGTGAATTTCTTGCAACTCCCTTTTTTCGTAACTTCTATCTTAGAACATATGCTAGAGCTTATGCTATTGTAACACATTTGCTTCAAACCGTATCATTCCCATTTATAAATATGTTATCTGAAGTGGTGAAATGCCAGGAGAATGTTCCATTGCCACATTATTCACTAGACATAAATATTCTGAAGTTGAGCATCACTGGCCACATTTTTAGTTGAAGAAAGTTGTTCAGTTTAAGCATTTGGTTCATAAATAAAGCACAAATGTCTTAGAATGCTGTCTCTTGTCAATAGCAGTTTAGGGTAAATGGAAGCTAAGTTCTCTGTGTTTCCAGAAAATTTAATGGCATTGTGATTAAATCAAAATTCACTTGTTTGCATAGCCCATAGTCTAGAGTGAAGGTTGCCATCATTGAAAACATGCACCCTTGGCTTTTAAAATAAAATCTGAAAAGGTAGTTTTTGAGGGTTTTCCTCTGGGTTTGTACTTGCTAAAGATAAAGGAATGAAAAAAAAAAAAAAAAAAGGCCAATATCTTGAAACTGGAAAAATTTAAAGAGTGTCTTGCCACTGTTTAAAAAAGCTGCACAAGTTTTATCTACTCTATATCCAGAAAGTTTTATTTAACTTATGATCTCTGTATAGGAAGCCAGATCTACAGTATATCTTTTGCTGGCAAAGATCAGTTGGTCAAGGGTTTCTCCTCTTCATACTATAACCAACATACAAGAAAAAGTTTATCTTAAGATATGCTATTGAAAGCATACTTTGGCTAGCACAACTGCATATGCTCAGGGGAATAATGGGGAAGCTTGAATAAGTCTTGGCAGTGCTGGGGCTTTGCCTGTGTAAAAGCACTCCAAATGTGAAGGCATTTGCCAGCATAATATACTGATACAACTATTCAGACCTAGAACAGATTTGTCCTGAAATGAAACTAAGCACAAGTGCAGCTTAGTAAGACAGGAATATATGACATACTTACAGGAGGTGTTTGGTAATTTTTAGGGACACATATTCTTACTTATTTGTGGTATAATAAAACAGAGCAAGGGCTTTAGGGGAGAGGGTGAGGGAAGATGATATTTTTCTCAACAGTATGATCCTCTTTTCAAAAATAATTTATGCTACTGCAAGAGCAAACAAGGGTGCACTATGTGCACACATGATACTGCCTGTCTCCTCTTTTGTTTCAGCTGATTAGGACCCTGCTCCTCAGTTCATTTGGTCAGTTCAGATTTTCTAAGGAAGAATCATATAAGTTTTGCTTTAGTCCAAAGATGTAACTGGGCATGTATTCACACAAAGAGGAAGGATAGTCCTATGATAAGGGCACTATCCCTTGGAAATCAAGGCTACAGTTCCTGCTTTGCTACTGACTTCTGCTTTCAAAAAGGTCATTAACTGCATATCTGTGAACACAGAGAAAACAAAACTCCCCTTTACTGGGGGAAAAAAGGAAGAGTAAAAATTTTTAGGTGCTCATACATACAGATAGGCTAAACTTGTAGAGATAGTCTGTCAGCTTAGCATTTAATTAATCATACTTGAAATGCAGACATTTGGGGCCATATTCAATACTCTGTACTTCTGCCAATGCTGACACAATGGCACCTTGATCTTAGTTGTCTGATCTATGTCTACAACATAATTTATCATCGCTACTTTTACTATACCAGCATGCTTTTTTGAAGCAAACGAGTTCTGCCTCCCAGAAGCACTTTATATATGCAGTGAAGTAGGCCTTACAGGTAAGCTGGGTGCCCAGCTGCATTGCCCACTTTTCACCAAACATTTTTGTGCAATTATTTGTCCAAAAGAATTTTTTCCAAAATAACAACACTTCCATATTACCATGCAGAATTCTGAACCTCCCTGCATGAGATTTTCAGAATTTTTTTTCCAGGTCAGTGTATTTGGTCATGAGTTACTGTTTATGTCTTCACTGCTGATGTAAAGTGTTTTCATTAACTAACATGGAAAGGAAGGCTGAAACTGATTGCCCAGTTGCAATAGACTGCATAGACATACACTTTTTGAGGATCCACTCCATCTTTTAAAGCCAATCAGTGGTCAAATGTGATCAGAAAGCCCTTCCCTGAGTACAAGAATGGGTGGAAAGCCTGAGGATTCCTTACCATATTTTTTAATAATGCAAGTGCTTTCTGTGCTTAACTGAGGCCACATATTTGATAATTTTTGCTCTGCTCCATCACACATGAATGAACTAAAAGTTATCTTCTAGCAGAAGGAAACAGAAAAAAAATGTCTTGAAATCACTTGAATGGCAGAGGCTTCACTAGCACTTCCACATAGATACACTGTACAAACAAACATACTCAGCTTTTGTGACTAACAATGGTGTCAATGGTGAAGGCAAATTCTAAAAAGAGGCATATCACTGTATTATTTTTTTCAGAGACAGGATCCTGCAACATTCCTGCTTCTACTCCTGCAACATTCCTGCTTCCATGGCCTGCCTGTTCATGCAGAAGGCATGAGTTCTCTCATTTCCTGTGAGAGATGATGGTCCAAGATGACAATCTTCACTAAAACCTAACCAGTTTAACTTAACATTCCCCTGCCCTAATCTCTTGCTCTTTCCATGGTCTTGTTAAGGCAAAACCCAACTGAAAACACAGGATACCAAGAAGAATTTAAACATACCCATGTACCCACAGTAACCCCAGTTAATGTGGAAGTCATCCACAAGGTTACTGTCCTCTCAACAATACTGTTGGACACTGGAATTTGTATCTGGTCTCAGGCACAAAAATTTGCATTACCATTTTCCATTTGACATCTTAGTATGAATAGGAAAAGAGAAAATGTTCAACTCACCCTTGGTCCTGGCAAAGTGTTTATATGTGTTTATAAGTGTTATGCATATATATTTATGTTTATAAGTATATTTATGTTTATAAGTGTTATGCAGTGGTAGCTTTAGTTACCACTGCAGCTGTTTCAACTGCAAAATCTTAATTTTCCTGAAAATCCTTTCCTGCTTTCTTGCCTTCAAAATCAATGTGTCATAGTGAGTTACTTCAGTAAGTGCTCCTTACCCTCTGTACAGAGCTCGTCTTCGAGGATAGCTTTTAGATATACCTGCTGTTTGCAGCGCTGCTAGTCAAAGGACACCAGTTGTTTTGTAATAGGGATATGACGTGAGCTTTTCCTCAGTCTTCTTCATAAATATATATTACAACTGTTCCTGTTACTAAGAACAAGAAAATTGTTTTTTGGTCCTTAGTGAGACATGTTTGTTTCCTTCCCCCTTCATTCCCAAACTGACCTTTCTCCTGCAGAGAGACATGAAGACAACCTTAAGTGACAATGAGACAAATTTCATTTTGTTGTGAACTGCCTTTTCAATTATTTTTCTCCTCTCTATTCCTCCTGGCTGACCTGGACCAGGCTGTTGCTCTGACAGAGGTCCCTAACCTCCAGATTAAAATACGCAAATTGTTATCTTTCCTTCCAGTTAGACCACTGTCAGATACATTGTAATTACAAGGAAATGCTTGATTCAGGTTTATATGAGAAGAACACAGATACTTACTTTTATCATCTTCCTTAATAAAATAAACCCAATTTGACATGATGTAATCAATGTTCAGCTACAATATAGATTACAGAGTATTTTATATTCACTGCAGCAGCTGCTGTTAAAAGAAAAATCAAACATCTTCCAAGAATCTCTGACAAACACCCATTACCTTATACCTTCCACATCCCATTTTTAAATTAGTATCAAATAAGTTATACTAAAACAACATATATACTAAATATACCAAGTCTAAGAAAAGCTGGGGCAATACATCAAGTTTTGTACTTCCTCCAAATAAATGCACATTTAAGTGTTTAGATTTACGTTAATGATCATTGGCTTAAGATTTTACAAAGAAATTCTTTCTAAAATCCATGCGTATATTTCAGTTTCCCATTAGTGAAAAGCAAAATTTTGTCAAAATTTTTAAATTATAGATTTATACTATACAAAGAATGGCTCTGTGCAGAGAATTTTTTTTCTGCTTTCTAACTTGTCTTGTTTATTAACTAATTCTAAAAAAGCCTTGTCTTGTTTTTTAACTAATTCTAAAAAAGCCTTGCAGTAGTATCATCATTAGTAATGATGATATAACAGGCATCTCTAGGTACACAGGAATCTAAAAATATAGAGTATTGAAGGAGAATTGTGCACTGTCAAAGCAAATTCTTTCCAGATTTTCCAGTATAATTTGGAGACATAGAGCCAAAAAAAAAAAAAATTTCTTTTTTTTTTAAATTTTTTCCATAAGCATGAATCACTTTCTGTCTCAGATACTGTTACAGTGTAATATAATAGCTGAAAAGCTGGAATTCCATAAATGCAGTTCTACATAATTGATCCAATTTTACCAACATTTGACATGGAGGGTGCACTGCTTGAAGCAGAATGCCTGTGTTACTGCAGGCCTGAATAAGAGAAAATATAGATTGTTAGAAGGCACAATAATCTCCCCCAAATGCCTGGGGAAATCTGCATTTACAAAAATGTCCATTTGTACCCTGTTACACCTTGCCAGCACCTAGCTAATAAAATAATCTTATGAAATGTATGAGTATCTTCATAGGATTTCCTCATATTTCATTTCACCACTCGTATATCTACATATTGAGAAGTTTTCTGATATTTTTTAATATGGTAGTTTTGGCAAGATATCATTAAATGCTTCTAACCTTTCCCTAAAGTACTGTAAAGACTATTCCAAGCAGATGAGCTACAGCACGTTAAGAAATTTTTCCTGCCGACAACTGTATGTTACCACTCTTTCAGCTGGGATCTGAATCTGTACTGCCAGTCCAAGCCAACAACAAGTAAAAATGCTGCAATGACATGTGGCCAACTTCTTTCAGTAAACTCAAAATGTGCCTATTTTATCAGCTTTTTCACTTAAGAAAAAGTAGAAGGTGCACTAACATTTAGCAGAATTTGAAAAATTGCCTAAACCACCCTGGTTTACTCACGATTTTCTAACACACCTATAGCATAAGAACAAAAAATTCATGTGATTTCGGTGGGTTTGGGGGATGGATAAAATGTGGCCTAGTAATTAAGTCTTTAGGAAAGGATTCAGGTCCCTGTGCAAACTTAACCACACCACAAAGGGCTATGTACATAAAATTTACCTTTGGGGAATAAATGCATAAATAAATAAATAAAATAAAATAAACGCAATTTGGTACTGAAGTATAAACAAGCAGTCCCTCAGCAGTCCAGCTTAACACTTTAGAGGCAGCACCCTTTTGCACTGTAGCCTCTAAAAAGAAAGCGCATAACTCTGTGCATGCCCAGAGGCCCTCCTGGTCGAGCTGCAAATCTTGTAACCCATCTTCAGCCTGTGTATGCCTGGGACTTCACAAATTAGTCTTATGCCACGGTGTCTTCTACGTACAAAAGAATATCAAGCTTGTAACTTTTAACCAGGCAGGTGAGAGTAACTACTCGGCCATTTTTAAAGGAAAAAAAAAGTGCATCATGAGTTCATACTCAAGGAGGCAAATTGAGTAATTCAGTCCAAAAAGCAGTTTCAATCTGAAAATGCCAGCTTCATCAATGTATCTACAGGGTATCCCAACTCACAGAATCATGGAATCATTTAGGTTGGAAAAGACCTCTAAGATCATTAAGTCCAACTGTTAAACTACCACTACCAATTCTACCACTAAACTCTACTCTGCCCTGGTCAGGCCTCACCTGGAGTAGTGTGTCTAGTTCTGGACTCCCCGGTACAAAAAAGACAGGGATCTCCTGGAAAGAGTCCAGCGGAGGGCCACAAAGATGATACGGGGCCTGGAGTATCTTCCCTATGAGGAAAGGCTGAGAGACCTGGGTCTGTTCAGCCTGGAGAAAAGAAGACTGAGAGGGGATCTTATCAATGTTTATAAATACCTGAGGTGTGGGAGACAGGGGGATTTGGCCAACCTCTTTTCAGTGGTTTGTGGGGACAGGACAAGGGGTAACAGCCACAAGATGGAGCACAGGAAGTTCATTCATATGCTAAGGAATGAAGGGAGACCTTCATACCCTTAAGCAGATCAATACCCCTGACTATCTTGGTGTTGTCTGCAAACTTACTGAGGGTGCACTCGATCCCCTCATCCAAATAATTTATCGATAAAGATATTACAGACAACTGGCCCCAGCACTGAGCCTTGGGGACATCACTTGTGACTGACCACCAATTGGATTTAACTCCATTCACCACAACAGTTTGGGCCCAGCTACCCAGACACTTTTTTACACACAGAAGTGTATGCCTGTCCAAGCCACGAGCAGTCAATTTCTCTAGAAGAATGCTATGGAAAATAACGTCAAAAGTTTTACTAAAGTCTAGGTAGACAACATCCACAGCCTTTCCCTCATCCCCTAAGTGTGTCACCTTGTCATAGAAGGAGATCAGGTTTGTCAAGCAGGACCTGCCTTTGATAAACCCATGCTGACTGGGCCTGATTGCCTGGTTGTCCTGTATGTGCTGCACGATGGCATTCAAGATGATCTGTTCCATAACCTTCCCTACCACCAAGGTAAGACTGACAGGCTTGCAGTTCCCGTCCAGTCAACTGGGACCTCCTCTGATAGCCAGGACTGCTCACAAATGATGGAAAGTGGCTTGGTGAGCACTTCCACCAGCTCCCTCAGCACTCTTGGGTGGATCCCATCTGACCCCATAGACTTGTGCGTGTCTAAGCCATGTAGCAGGCCATTATCCATTTCCCCATGAATTATGAGGGCTTCATTCTGCTTCCTGTCCCTATCTACCAGCTCAGGAGACTGAGTGCCCAGAGAACCACTGGTCTTGCTGTTAAAGACTGAAGCAAACAAGGCATTAAGTACCTCATCCTTTTCCTCATCTCTCATCACTATGTTTCCTCCCACATCCAAAAAAAGATGGAGATTCTCCTTAGTAGTTTTTGTTGAGTTAGTCTCCCCTTTTCTTGTTTATGTATTTATAAAAACATTTTTTATTATCTTTAATGTCAGTACCCAGACTGAGCTCAAGTTGGGCTTTGGTCCTTCTAATTTTCTCCCCACAGAACTTCATGACATCATTGTAGTCCTCCTGAGTGGCATGCTCCTTCTTCCAAAGGTCATAAACTATTGTGGTTTTATTTGTTTGTTGCTGTTGTTATTGTTGTTGTTTTGTCCTTGCAAGTAAGGACAAGTCCTGGATTACTGTGAATTTTGCTTCCTGAAACATTCCTATATGCCCCAAAGCCACATCCATACATGTAACACGTGCTTTCAATTTCATGTAACAGAAACGTTTTGGTAACTGGTGGCAACAAAGCCCTCTCAGTGTTTTTCAGAACCTTTGAACAGAAAAAAATTACACACACAAATACAATGACATTGTGAGGTCATAAGGGCACCCTATAGTGCCCAAAAGAGAGACAGAGCAAATGCTATTTAACTCTACAAGGAGTTATTCCCAAACAGGGTGGGTGCAGTCCAGTCTATGCCACCTGGCTTTGGTTTTTTATCAAACAGCTTGGATACAGTATCTCAGTGACCTTTTTTGTTCTCCTTCTCTTCAGCCCTCGCTCTGTCCTTGGTGACCTTCTGGGGAGGCTGGCATTCCTTCCATCAGAGATCCATTTCGGCTAACACCAGATCTTTCTGCGATGTGGCCAGCTGCCCAGTTAAACCAATCCAGGACCTAATAATTTAATGTGTCTTACCAAATAGTCAACAGATTGTAAGAATTATTCATTAAACCCACCAAAGATTACAGTTACAGTGGTTAAAAAAAAAAAAAAAAAAGATTTAGTATCCTATTACCAATCCCTCAGCCTGCTACTTCATATAAATAACACTGCCAGGGATTTCTTATTAACCACAGCACTTCTATTTTAAATCCTTCCAAAAAGACTGGAAAAACAATTTTTGAAAAAAAAAAATCCAATTTAAACTTGGTTATAATTTATTTGTTAGATTCATCTTGCAAACTTTTAATGAGTATATTAATTAGACATCATTAATAACTCCAGTATCAGCCATGAAATTCTGTTGTCCCTTAAACAAAATATGATTAACTCCACTCTTTCTCAAGGGCAAAATTTTGCAAAAATTAGCAAGCATGAGAGTATAAGCTATTACAGTATTAAAAATGTCACTTTGTTTATGATTTCGTGTACAGGGCTAGATTAGCCTAAGAAGCACCCAGAGTCTCATGCATTTTTATACCAATATCCTTGTGGGATAGAAATGGCAATCAAATGGAAAATGGCTTAAAATGCCTAAATTTCAGCCATGTTTCCTACATTCTAAAACTATTTATCTGAAATAGAACTATCCTGCCTCAAATGGACTTTTTTTTTAAACATAGCAGTGTGTCTTGAGATATTGCAGAACTCCTCCCGATACTCAAATCCGTAATACAAAACTGTTTACAAAGTATATAATCCCTGTTGTGCAGAATGCAATTGTAAAAAATGTCATTGAAGGGTTTCCCTTCATTTCTATATTTTCAGCAACTTAATCAACCTTCAGACTTAAGTTATCTTCAAAATCCCGGAAAACAGAAAACTACACCATTCCTAGCATTTTTTTCAGATTTTTGATTTGCCAGGCTGCTCCACTGAGTCTCTCTTGCTATTAATTGAGCAGCTGACAAACTGTGTGTGCTGTGTATAGCAGAAGACCAACCCTCCAGTGAGTCAGCACAGCTCTCAGCTACCTAGTAGCTCCCCAGCCATACGTGGTCCTTAGCAGCTCCCAGCTCTCACCCTCTCTAAACAGTACTCTCAAATAGGCTCATGACTCCTGTCTGCTCTTGAAATACTTACATGTTCTCCACAATCTAGGACAAAATTTTGTACATGCTCCATCTCCCCAAGACTTAAAAGCATGTTGTAAATCACAGATGCCCTTTTATTCTTAGCATCAGACATTCTGGGCCCAGTTTTTTTTTCACTTGTTCTGACAGAACTGCTTTACATTTAAAGAAGTTAAACCACTGTAATTTATAGAAAGTAGGTCAGTAAATGGCAAAATACCACATTCCCAGTGCATGAGGCTATTATGCAGGCTGGTGCGCCTTCAAATGATGGTAAGTCATCTGTTGGCTTTCCTGCCCAGGCATTCCCCACAATACAGAGAGCATTCTCTCCTTCACACACATGGATTGCTCAGTTCATCATATTGCAAATTCATTATGATGTAATCAGATTTAGAGTTAAATATTCAGGCCCATCTGAGATAGAGTTGCCACAACCCTATGTATCTTCTCAGATGTTTACACTGATGTCTGCTCCTTCCATGTGACCTAATAGTCCCCAGTGTTTAATCTAATAAAGGTGAACATAACAGCAAAGTATTCACTATTCATTGTCTGTACATGACACATAATGAATCAAACTTCTGTTACACATTCAATCCCAAAGGAGGAGGTCTTCTGGTGACCAGTTGGTGCCTGATCAAATGGCCCCCTTGTCCTCACAGCTCCAACTCTTCAGATTGTTTCCTGTTAAACATCTGAGACAAAGAACTGTTGACCTCAACTTTCAAACTTCAACTTTCATCATTGATCAACAGTAAATAATTATCAAGGAAAAGCCCTTGATAGTACGTTTCCATACTATATCTTTTTTTTTTTTCAGCTGGTGTATCGAGACACAAGGATGCAAATCTGTCCCCAGAGACCACAGAGATCTTTGAAGCTCCTTTAAGCTGAGAACAATCCATAATTTTATTCACTTAAATCATCTTCCCACTGGTAGGGACACTAGACAATCGAGAGTCAGTGTCTGGGATCATTTATATAATTTTAGGTAATTTACAGCACAGCTTTCAAGCTTCCAGAAAATGAATTAATTCAGGATAACATAGTTACATAAGAGCTAAGAAAGGAACGATCACATTTGCCGAGTGTGTTATGATTTCAAATTGTATTTATACAGTGAGAAAAACAGTATTGCATTGCTTTTTTATTACATTCATTTTGTTTGATAAAAAGATACTAAGTAATTTTGTGGTCAAAAAGCTAAAGCTAATTTTGGATGAGGTAGCATGTAAGTAAATGCCTTCATATAAAACAAGTTAGTGTACAACCAGTGAAGCTATTTAAATGTTTAAGTTGGAATCAACTGTGAAGAGAATATGGGGGTGAGAGATATCTACATTTTTTATAAATTAAAACCTTTTTTGTTGTAGGCATCGTTCATATTTCACAGATTCATCTAGTCACTTCCAGCTGATGCATCATTTAGAAAAGAATAATATATCTCCAAAATGAGGTCTCTTCCTTGTTGAACTCAGTAACAGAAAATAAGGGATACTTCCTTGCCTGCTCTCACAGTGCAGAGCTTCGTTTTAAGATTTTATTTTCTGAGCATCAAAAACCAATCTCACTGGCAGCTTTCCCTCCTGCTATGAACCTTGTTGTTTAGAGTAAGTAAAAGCACATCCAGCCAGAATTCACTTATTTCTTACGATAATACTGAATACAGCTCTACAAGCTGACTACAGGGAATTTTTTTCTGTGTCTCTTACATTTTGGTAAACATAGCCTCGCTTCATGCACTGGGCCTCAGGCTTGCTTATATTAATTTACACTGCGGAGGAACTTGGCCCAGTAATTCCTGATGTTGGCTCAACATTGCTAGACTATAAATGGGTATCTCCTGTTTGGCTGGGTGCCCAGGCAGCTTTCTTTTAAATTCTTAATACCACTTAAACAACATGTTCTTAATGGTGGTTTCCATACAGTATCTAAGTAACTAAATAAAGCACAGCTACCACCAATTACCTTCTCTCCAGCATGACTCGCCAAAATTTGGAAGACTAAAAGCTATCCACCCGTTCTATTTCTGGTGTTGCAACCCCTGCTCTTCCAGTGAGCTCTTCAGTTTTCTCCTTCAGGCAGACTGTAAGAAAGCTATATTTTGCATTGCCCATCTTGGTGCAATGAACTCAGATCAGCCTCCCCTAACCACATTAAACCCACCGCTGCCTATACCCTAACCTTTTTACAACTCCTGAGCATCTGGGTGGCTTCCATAAGTCTCCCCAAACATTCAGTTTTACTCCACAGGTTCTGTAGTCTCATCTGCTTTATGGGCAGGTTTTACTCTCCTTTTTATGGCTATATAGGCTCCTGTTGTCATCTATTTCTCCCCCTTCCCCCCCCCCAGCAGTTATCTCCATTCTGTTTGATGTGTTTTCATTAAAAATTATCCGCAATCTGACCTGGTGTAACTAAAAATGTTTTGTATCAGGAAAAAACAAGCAGCACATCAGAAAAAGTATGTATCTAGCAAGGTAAAACACAAGTGTTCTGTTCTGTAGTGGGCAGCTATATACACCAAAGAAGCTGAATAAGACTTGATGAGAAAAGACAAAGTGTCTCTGTTATAAAAAGTAATACAGGCCTCTTTTCACAAATACACTTCCTGCCAGCTTGGTCTTTCACTAATAAAATATATAAATACATAATGGCATTTCTGATCTATAAAATACCCCCAAAACTTCATACCCATATAGTTCTTAGGCAACAAACAATGGACTCATGTTTTCGTGTCTATTTTAAGACTGTCTATCTAATGTAGTTCACATGTGGAAGCTTGAGAAAAAGAATACACATATCAGAAACCTTGATTCTTCTCTATAGTACAAATTTAGACAAATTTGTTACCAAACTGTCCTAAAGTTGTTCTACATTGTTTATAACTAAATTATTATTTGTATACTTGAACAAGATGGGTTTATCGGCATTGCACTTGTGAATTTATGCAGCTACAGCTAGCCAATACCCCAGCTACAAGCCAATAGGGCCTGGTTTGGGCCACAACTCTTCTTCAGGAATAATTACATATCTTTAAACTCATGAATAAGCTTCCTTTACCTCCGTGGTTAATGGATTTTCTAAATACACATCCTGGAATGATTTCTTGTTTTCTCTACAGAGAGGACCTAAGGTGTTCCTATACAATTAGTTTGAGAGTTTCTTTGTTCTCTCAGCTGTGAATGTGAAGGATACCCATGTGTTCTGGCCAAGCGCTACTTGTGATCAGGGACCCTCCCTGCATAGACACAGAAGGGAACATGGCAGGTTCACTACACCAGGAAAATGAAAAAGAGCTACTGTATGGGTTCAACCCAAACTTGCCCTGTATATCCTAGTCCAAACATATTGTCAGAAGCTGATTACCAAACCATAGACATCTTTTTAAAGAACACTTCTTCCAGTTCTACACACTATCTACTCATTCCCTTCTTTCATATCTTAGTCACTGCCTATTGCGTAAGATGTTCTTTTAAATAATGAAATATCTTATCTGTTTGCCCTCAAAGAAATAATAAAGACTAGCCTTCATAGATGTGATTAGCTGTAAAGGTCATGTTCAAGTTGGGAGAAAATAGAGTTTTACCTGATTGTGGGAGAATATGTGTATACAAAGGCTGAAAATATTTTTGTCAAGTGGATTTTATTTTGCATCCTATCTGGTTTCACTTATATCATAATTGAAGGGAAATGGTGAGAGAAAATAAAGCACTTTCCCATGTTGTGTCTAAAGTTTTTTCAGGATTAAATGTCAACATGTCTCAAGAGTACCAAAAATACTGGTAAAGGCCATCTTAATTTTGAAAAGGAAATATGCATGAGAACTGGTTGTAGCTGGACACAGTTTTGAACTACAGCAGGTCTGCCATCAGAATAAGCTTTATTGTGATGCACCCCTAGAGAGTTTGCATTAGGTTCTTCAGGAGGAAATCAGGGAAAGATATTTAAACTCAGATAAATCATTCCTTCTGCATGCAAGTCTGGCCAAGTCACTTGCTATTGTCAAAAGTGTAAATGCCACTAGAGTCATATTTTTAACTTACCCCCAAGGACAGAGCCAATCTCTGCTCTCACTCCAGCAGATGTACCTTACATTTATAAGTGAAAATAGAGTTGGGTCTTCCATGGGAAAAATAAATAAATAAATAAATAAATAAATAAATAAATAAAGGCAAAAGTGTTCAGAGAGAAGCAAGCACCTAAAGAAAGCATAAAAGGGAAAAAAATAAAAACTGGTCTCACTTTCTCTCCTGATGCTTAATCAGGAAGTTTCTCCAATGCTTACTGACTTGGCTGTGGTTGAATTACAAAGCTGTCCTTATATAATGAAACATTTCAGGCCCATGCCACAGGACTCACTACCCAGACATCAAATATATACATCAATGTGTATGTCTGTAGCTCATGCATATATATGCACATCCTTCTGGTAGCGCCACATCCAGTCCTAATGAAAGCAGTCAGCTGTAATTGCTCTCTTTCCAATGTATTTTACTGGTGATAGGAAAAGTATTTGACTAGTATTAGACTGGAGACTAATGTTTCCATCTTCCTTTTCACTTGGTTCTGAATATTTATGTTGTTTGCAGTCTAGCTTTCTTGCTGTGCTTCCAACAACTGCCCCACAATTGACATGCTTTCCAGCATCCCAGTTCTTTTCTCTCCAACGATAACCTGTCAGAGGGGAATGTGGGTAGTCAAATTTATGTTAAAAGTAAAAAATGACAAAAAAAATGTCACAGAGTAGCCAGTGTAATATTAAAGAAAGGTGAGAGCAAAAGTCTGATAGCTAACTAGCTGTATATGTGAATTCAAACTGAGTTAATAGTTCTGCCCCAAATCAGCTATTTGACTCAGCTCAGTGTTTCAAGATAAACATATATGCCTGTTGCCTCAGTTTCCTCATGAATTTGGGCACATTTTTGGCACAGCAAATTCTCAGCCAAAATATTAAAAAACGACTTTTAAACTCCCATTGGTCACAACAAAGGCCAAGTTGATTAGGCAATGAAGAGATTACTATTTTATTATTCTACTTTATTCATTTTGAAATTCAGTCATGATACTTTGCATAAGACATTTGTCTGTTGGCATATGTATTTGGACACTCCTTTATAAATTTCCACTATGTTTGGACATCTGAGGATTCTATTCCCACCAGGGAAAGCTCACAAGATTCCTATTATCTCATTTTCCCTTTTTTTTTTTTTTTTGGCCTTGAA
>NC_089874.1:51307500-51320000 GCF_040182565.1 Anser cygnoides
GGTTTTGGCTGGGATAGAGTTAATTTTCTTTGTAGAGGCTCATATGATGCTATTTTTTAGTTTTCTGATGAAAATAATGGTGATAACACATATTTTTAGCTATTGCAGAGTGGGGCTTACACAGAGCCAAGGACTTTTCTGCTTCTTATGCAGCCAGCAAGGAGGCTGGGGGTGCACAAAAAGCTGGGAGGGGACACAGCCAGAACAGCTGACCCCAAATGACCAAAGGAATGTCCCATACCGTATGACATCAGTCTCAGCAATAAAAGCTGGGGCAAAGAAGGACGAAGGGAGGGATGTTTGAAGTGACGGTGTTTGTCTTCCCAATAAACCATTACATATGATGAGCCCCGTTTTCCTGGAAGTGGCTGAACACCTGACTGCTGATGGGAAGGTGTGAAAGACTTCCTTGTTTTGCTTTGCTAGCATGTGCAGCTTTAGCTTTACTTGATAAACTGTCTTTATCTCAACCATTTTGATTCTCTCCCCCACCCCACCTGGGGAAAGTGAGCAAGTGGCTTTGCAGTACTTCACTGCCTGCTGGGATTAAACCAAAACACTGGTGCATTAACTTCTGATAGCTCCCTCTGCAATACTTCCACCTTACCAAAATATTCACAGTCCTAAAGTGCTAATCCACCTTTCTCATTCTCTCCACGAACGCTCTGGATTTCCACCCCAAAAGCCTTTTGCTACTTTTTCTTCAGTAAAACAGCATTTTAAGATTAAATTTCATAATCAGTTGTTTCAAATGGAATTATTTAATACATTTTGAAAGGGAAGGGTAATTCTACTGTAGTTTCTGATTCCATAAGATGCAGGGACTTATCCAAAGGACTAAAGAACTAATATTACCATATATTCCAGCTGAGGTAGCAGAATTCCATTTGCTTTAAGAAGTGCCTATGCATCTGTTTTCCATGTTTTTCTAATGAATATTTCACATGGGTTTCAACGCATTACAAGGGTAGACCTTCAGTGTAATAGATATAGGATAGCAGCATTGCTGCTGAAAAGCCAAGTAGATGTGGCCAAAGTCTAAGAAGCATTGCCCTCATGGAACTTAAACTGATCCAGGAAAATTAACAATTCAGCAAACTTCAGTAAGTACCAGGAAATTCTCTCCTTTTTTGTTACTGTTGAAACACATTTGCTTGTTCTCTAGCTGTGAGTTCACTTTGTTGACTGAATGCAATGCTGTGCAGTCCTGAATAATAATAATAATAACAGTAATAGTAACAATAATAATAGTAATAATAATAATAATAATAACTTGTTTATAGTTTCACCTTATTCATGAAGTATTCCAAATTACTCCACCAAAACAGAGTACAGAAGACCCTCTATTCTATACATTTTAAATTAAATTATTGTAGCTTTTCAACCAAGTAACCTAAAATCTTCCCTATTTTTTTTTTCTTAATTAATCAAAATAATTGTAGTTCATGGTCATTTCCTTTGGTTTCCAGAGCATTCTCTGCATCTGCCCTGCAAATCTTTTATTAAGCTACAACTAAGGAAAGACAGAGGTCAAAAATATCCTTCACTCAGTGAAAGGTACACAAATTTAGCTGATATTTGATGCATTCTCTTCAGTATAAATTAACTAAAGGAAAGTTATTGTCCTTTGTAACCCTATCTGGTTAGCTATGCATTTATCAACCAGAGTATCAAGGCTAAAAATACAAAGAAAAAAATACTGCATGTAACAGACCAGGTATTTCCAAGATTGCAATGTCAGTCTGATGTGGAGAACATTATATTTTTATGTCAAATTTGAACTATGGCCAGTTTCCATTTAATTGCTAAAAAAAACCCTATACTACAATTTCAGTGAAAGCCCTAAGGCCTAAGTCACCTATAAAAGTGTTTGAAGTTTTCCATGATCCATCTGTCTTCTGTCTTCCTACACTTTTTTTTTTTTAAACATGAATTTAAAAAAATGTTTCATCTTATGCTTTTAAGGGTGCTCAGAAGTCAAGCTCATGATATACATAAGATTACACTAGAAAACACAAAGAAGACTCAGGGTCAAATCTGTATCTCACGGAAATGGAAGAGACTATTCCCCTACTCCATTTGCTGTAGCTCACGGTCTAGAGGACTGTATGGGATGAATAGCAGGCTTCCTTACACAAAAAGCATGGAAGTGACCTCAGCCTTCCTATGACTAATGGGAGCTATTGCAGTGAGGTGATAGCAACAGTAGCAATATAGTACTTCGTAGCTCCCACTCTTGAGCAAGGCTGGAAATGAAAAAATAATTCAGCCCTGAAGACATTTGCTGTGCTAATATATATTTTTTTCTCTCTTTCTCATAGCCCCAGGACAGTTATAGCAATGAACTATTCATGCTGGTGTACCTAACAGTCCTCTAAGCATAAGATTTGAGTCATAAGCCATCTTAAGTGCATTCTTTTAGAAAGGGAAAAAGAGAAAGAACCAATAGATTTTCAATAGATATTCAATAGATTATCAACCTAAATGATTCTCTATACAAAGCTTTTCTGAAGACAGCTGCTGTTATGACACTGATGGCATGCGTAAAAAGACAGGCGCAGCTAAGAGGTGATGGATGTAGTCAGAATATCATCCCCGTCATTCATACTCACCATTTTCATTATTCTTCACTGTTTAACAATTACAGAAAATTATGTAAAGGTACACTCAAGCACTATGAAGATTTCATAGTGGGTTCCAAGCATGTAGGTTTGACTATGGTAAGTTAAATAATTTTTAATTATTTTTTTTTCCTACAAGCACCCTCTGCTGGGGGTCTCCTTTTCTAAATGTTTTCCTGCTCAGGATCTGTGCAGGTAACAATCTATGCAACATGATGAAAAAAATAAAGAACCTGTTCCTTGGAGTCAGATTGTCTTTGATGTTCTTTCTCCCCAGTATTGAAAATGAAGAATAGATTCTCAGGTCTAGACAAAATTCAGTCAGAAAAAGGACAAGGTAATAGTGGTATAGAATGTACTATCCCCCCTCATTTCTATGCATACTCCAAAGCACCTCTGTGGGGGGTAATAGTAATGCTAATGAGGGTAACATAGGCCTGAACATAAAATAGAGGTTCACAACAACATCATCATCATGAGAACCACTGTATTCTAGTCCTAAGTTAGTTTGGCTAAGCTGATTCTGTGGGAATTTTTTACTAAGAATTTAACAGGTTAAGCCAAGACTGTAGTCTGTGTCTAGAACGTCACGGCTTTAACATTTCAGCACACTAACTGCAGAAATGTTTAAGGTACCTCCTCAAAAAACAAGCTGCCTACATAAAAAACACCTCACTGTACTAAGCACTGGAGTAACCAAATAAGTAACCAGAATCTCAAATTTATTGAAGCCCTGGATTTCTTTGAAACAGGTCTGAAATGTTTTTTATGGACCTTTTTTTTTAGGATTTTTATATCCAGTCCTGTGATGCTCAGTTTTCTTTGCTACGCCCTTGCGGTCTTCATATGGGCAGTATGCCAAAAGAAAATGTATCCTGAATTCTTCATGGAAGAAAAACAATTATTGATATCTGGGGCACGGGGAGTAATATGTTTAAGCTTCCAGCTGGTAGTGGTAAGATAAATTGTTACCCATAGTCATTGAACATTGTCAGGTACCAGGAAATTCCAATTTCTCAGATATCTTACTGGTCTTATGTTCAAATGACTACTGCAAACATCACCACTATTTTTCTGGCTACTCCAACACAAAATGGTCAGCTTTACAAAGTCAATATTTGCCAGTAGTTAACACACACTGGTGTTTACCAAAACTGCAGTCACTATTTTATGTATAGAGAAAAAAAAATTAAAAAAATAAAATGACTGTGGTACAGAAGAAACCATGTGACTAACTGTTAAGTATTTTTAAAGACTGATCACTATTTACTAACTTGTCCATTGCCCCCCCATGGTCAAAGACATCATTAAGTTTAAACCTCCATCAACTGACTAATCACCAGTTTCAAAAACTGTCCGGATTGCACATCTCTTTGCAGGGTATAGTAAAATTACAGTGAAATGCAGTATAGAATGCAAGCACAGATAAGATAACTACTTGCATATGTAACATAAATTCAAGGTATGGTGTGTTCCTCATCACTAATCTTAATTGTTTTCTGTTGAGTAAAAAACAGAAAAAATGCTGATTTTAACTGTTTCACATTAAAAAACAACCAACAACAAACAAAAAACACCACTGATTCCAATATTTTTATTTGTGAGATTACTTTTAAGAAGTTTGCCTCAGAAATAATTATGAATTCTTTAAAGAAATATGGAATCATCTAACCAAGTAAGAAAAATATTTCTATGGAAAAGTTCAACCAAAAAGTTTCTGACAGCTATAATAAAATGATAGCAGTATGTATATAAAACACTTTTTTTTTTTTTCCAAAAAAAACAATGTCAGAGTATATATTTTAATATGCCAATATACCTTGGCTTTAGCATTCAAGTTCAAGAATGAAAAAGAACTACAACAGCAAAATCTTCTATAGATCTTATACAAGCTAAAAAGGCAGTGGTATATAATACAAATGAGATGGTTAGCAACAGGAGCATGAGGAAACTGCACCAGAGGGTAAAAACTAATGATTGACAAATATTAAGCACCATAAGAACTGCATGTAAAAAAGGAAAAAAAGAGGACTTGTTGACAAGTGAAGAGCAGTGAGATGAGATGAGCTGAGCTTATATTTTTTTAATGAGGTGTTAAGTAGATCAGCTCAAGAGGTTGGATAATGACCATGATGATGAGTTGGCCAGGGTGTGAAAAAAGCTGAATAATATGACATTTGGGAAGCTCAGGAGAGCAGTGAAACATGAGATTAGACAGCTTCTGAATAAAATGGTGAATACTTGGGCCACTCAGATAACTTTTAGTGATGTTAGCTTTGCAAGGACTTGACATCTCATTAAAGTAACACAGCAGAAAAAAAGAGCATGAGTAAATTTAAAAAACAAAATCCTAGCTTATATTAACTCACTCACTCACTCACATAGAAATGTATGTGCTTCTGGAAATGTAAGTGCTGTGTTACTCTTCCTAACTTCAAGTCTTGCTTAAGCAGTTAAGCAGCATAGCTACTCTGCTAAATTATACTGAAACTAATGCAGAAGTACACAGGATGGTCCTTGGAAGGAAATAAGGTATTCATCTGAAAGAGTCCTACGACAATGTCAAATGTTCTAAATGCTCTACAGAAGCAGATTACAATAACATTAGCAACAAACACAAAGTAGTGTTCACACTAGTTTTCTACCTGCTGACCTTTACCAACATAGTTTCCTCCAGACAGGGGACATAAGTCTTCACAAGTCTTCATAAGTCTTATATAAGTCATATCATAGCTACCAGCTCCTCAACACAGAATGGTAAGATGGGTTTCTGTGGTTCATCTGTTGGATCTCCAAACTCTTTCATGTACAACTAGAAGCACTGGCCACCTCCTAGCCTTGCCTATGTGCAGCCATTCTCTATGTCCATATTTCCAGTGTCCTTCTGGAGAACCAAGGGGACAGATTTACCATGTGCATGGTAGTACCACACTTGCATGCCATGTCAAAGGATTAGGGGAAGAAAAATGAAAAGTATAGGCAGGGTTTACTTCACTATCAGAATTAAAAAAAAATAATAAAAAATAAATAAATAAATCTAAATCTGGGGGAGCATTTTAATGGGAAATAGAGCAAGCAGGAGTGTTGTCAGGTTGTGCAAAAATAAACTGTAAAAGTGTCTAAAATAGCTAGCATTTATTTGAAGGAACCTGACAGTGACAAAGGCAGAGGAAGTTTGTAGTGGGTGTTCAAGGATGGCAATGAACAGGATGTGTTTATGTGCAGAAATGCTAAATATAAACTCCAAGGTGCACCAGAGACAAAAGACAGCTCAGCAACAGTATCTATAGAAGGTCAGGGTGCAGTATAAAAGTGGGACTATACATAGTTCACTATTCACACAGAAGATAACAGGGAGAGATTTTATGCCACTTCCACATGATTTTTCTGGGACAATGGTAAAAACACATAAAAGCCACTCTTTCAAATGGAAGTTCTAGATGGTCAACTGATGCACCATCATCACGGACAACACAAGCTGAAGAACTGTTGACCCACCCTGCAAGTCTTATTCTGAATAAACAGTATTTTACAGAATAAATATGCTATTAAAGTCAGCAGAAGATTATCCAAATCTGGGTGCTCATCAGAAGCGATGACTAGAAATATTAGGATTGGGGGCTTGTCTTTTTTTTCCTGTGATGGAAGTGAAGATGTTGGCTCTGAGGTCTGAGCACAACCTCACCAAATACTGCCACAAAATTTGAAGAAAGGTCTGCATAAATATGTAATGTAAAACTTCCTTTAAAATAGAGTTTGAGAAACTGTTGGAATGACAATACACATCATACCAAATTTACGATTATATATGAAGTTTTGTTTCAATGAAAATCTTTCAGGTTTTATTGTAATACTGGTTATTTCATCACAAAAAGTACATATGTCTGTCACAAAAGACAAGGAATTTATATGTAATTGTTTAGCAAAGGCTTGACATGGAAATTCATGAAGAAATATAAACTCTGAAGAGTATTCTGACTGTGGTGGTTTCACACTGATGGCTTCATCACACTGCTCTCTCATTTCCCCCTTCTCAAAGGAACTGGAAGAGAAAACGCAATGAAAAAGGGCTTGAGGGTTGAGATAAGGACAGGGAGATCACTCAACAATTACCATCACAAGTGAAACAGACTTAACATAGGGAGATTAATGTAATTTATTACCTATTACTAACAGACAAGAGCAGTGAGAATTCAAACTAAAATCACCTTCCCCCCATCCACCCTCTTTCACCTCCTCCCGAGCAGCACAGTGGAACAGGGACTGGGGTCTGTCGTCAGTCCCCAACACTTCATCTCTGCTGCTCCTTCACAGTCACTCTCTGCCCCTGCTCCACGTGGGGTCCCTCCCACGGGATGCCGTCCTTCCCGAACTGAGCCTGCGGGGGCTGCCCACAGGCAGCAGCTCTTCAGGAACTGCTCCCACATGGCTCCGTACCACGGGGTCCATCCCCCAGGAGCAAACTGCTCCAGCACGGGTCCCCCACAGGCGGCAGCTCCCCCCAGACCCCCTGCTCCTGCGTGGGCTCCTCTCCACGGGCTGCAGCTCCGGCCCGGGGCCTGCTCCTGCGGGGGCTCTCCATGGGCCGCAGCCTCCTCCAGGCCACATCCACCTGCTCCACCGGGGGCTCCTCCACGGGCTGCAGCGTGGAGATCTGCTCCGTGTGGGACCCATGGGCTGCAGGGGGACAGCCTGCTCCACCAGGGGCCTCTCCACAGGCCGCAGGGGAACTTCTGTTCTGCGAACTGGAGTACTTCCTCCCCCTCCTTCTGCACTTACCTTGCTGTTTGCAGAGTTGTTTCTCTCACATTTTCTTACTCCTCTCTATCAGCTGCTGCCTCACAGCAGTACTTTCCTTTCTCAAATCTTCTCTCTACTTCTTCTCTTCTCTCTACTGGTGCAACCAGTATTGCCTGTTGGCTCAGCTCTGGCCAGGAGTGGGTCCCTTTTGGAGCTGGCTGAAACTAGCCCTTATCTAACATGCAGCAGCTTCTGGACTCTTCTCACAAAGGCCTACAGCCTCCCTGCTACCAAACCCTTGTCACATAAGCCTAATACACTGATGACATAACTTTTTTCTTCACAAATGACCAGTGGAAAGGCAAAACTCTGTTTATCAGCCTTTCAACATAGACATCTCCATTCATTATCTAGTGTGACTGTGTTTTTAAATCATCATGTGGATAGGTTTTTAATTCATCAAACAATTCATTTCTTGCCACAGTTCTTTCTAAGTTTGTTTCCTGAGTCTTATTTTTAAGGTAAGAATTGAATGGTCCTTCTTTCAAGTGAATCCAATGGTTCTTGTTTGAAGTGATCAAGGCAGGGAAATCCATACAGAAAGTTCAAACATAGTCTACCTATAACTGCTTGTTAATCTTGTGCATCACAGAAACATTTAATCTGGAATCAATTGGCTTTGATTAAAAATGCAAGCAATCTCAAAGGGGGAAAATAGGGCAGATGGCAAGGCAGGGTAGGAAAGATGACACTGCTCATATCTAGCTTTGCAGATGTCCTGTGAAGAAAGCATTAAGTGCACAGTGCACTGGTGAAATAACAGGCTGAGCAGACTGCTACTACACCCAGTTTGGCAGCCACAAAGTATTAAAAACTACTAAAGGAGTCTTTCTACTCTGTGTGCTGACACAGCTCTTTCCACATCAGCTGGAGTTCCAGCCCAGGACAACTAAAATGCGTCTGTTGTGAGCACTGTTTCACGGGAGTCCTGTATGGGGTGGGTGTTGGACTTGGGAACTAACTAGTGTTAGGGAAAAGGTTAGGGTTTGGAGATAGATAAAGCACAGACTCCCTCTTGCTCACTCTGCTTAGGTGGTGAACAAAATAATCAAAAAATTCAAAATAGAGGAACATATGCAGAAGAGGGAGAGATGCTGAGGAAAAAGAACAAAAGAAACACCAACAAAGAAATAAACAAAAAAGAAACAATACTAGAAGTGTTCTGTTTTCATTTCCAATAGAAATAGTGAATGTTGTCCTAGGAAGCATGTATTTATGGGCACCTGAAAATTATATAATCTTATGCTTTGCATGATTATGCTATGCAATCATCAGGACATTATGTGGTCAGAGGAGACTGCAGTGTGAAGTAGACAGTGAGTCTTTAAGGATATATTTTTTTTTCTACTGCTTCTAATCAGAACGTATATAGCAGCAGGAGGGCCACCTGCGATGAAAGACAAGTAAAAAATTGAGCTTGCCGTAGTTCTTAAAACTGTTATGCACGTATCTGACAGAAACTAACCTAGATCAAAGCAAAATACAGAGGGGATCAGAAAGCAATGGACACTGAAGCAGGAAAAGAAGATGTGAAAAGAACTACAAGTTAATTAATCACAGGGACATAAGGCTGGTATTGACCAAAGCTGTGAAACCATGGCACACAGCAATATCAAAGGCATTGTTTTATTTCAAAACTACAGACAAAATGTAGAAAATACAGAAAAATGGTAAGGAGTGCCATGAAAGAAACGGTTGTGATAAAGATGTAACATAGGAACCTTTTGCACAATTAAAGTTGCAAACACCCAACAGATGAGATAAGACACTTTCTGGGGTTTCACTTACATAAAATTTATTTAGCATAGACAAACAGGTTTTGGCACAAGAAAAAAAAATCTTGCCTCTATGTATGAAGAGTAGAAGTGGAACTGGAATACCCTTTCACTTCCCATAAATTACAACATTAATCTTCAGTGATTGTTAAATATTAGAAACAAGTATCTTTAACCATTTTTTTCCCCATTCTGACACTGTCATCCTAGCAGATCAATATGTAGAGAATGATGTGCATCATTATATGTATGCTGGTCAGACACACAGACAACCCTATGTTGTGTTCAACATCTTCATCAACAACCTTGATGAGGGAATAGTGTCCACCCTCAGCAAATACACTGATGATACGAAGCTGGGAAGAGTGGCCGACACACCAGAAGGCTGTGCTGCCGTTCAGCAAGACCTGGACAGGCTGGAGAGCTGGGCAGGAAGAAACCAAATGGGGTCTAACAAGAGCAAGTGTAGAGTCCTGCACCTGGGAATGAACAACCGCATGTATCAGTACAGGCTCAGGGATGACCTGCTGGAGAGGAGCTCTGCGGAGAAGAGCCTGGAGGTCCTGGTGATACAGGTGGTCCAGGTTGACCATGAGCCAGCAGTGTGCCCTGGTGGCCAAGAGGGCCAATGGGATCCTGGCGTTCATTAAAAGGAATGTGGCCAGCAGGTCAAAGGAAGTGACCGTCCCCCTCTACTCTGCTCCGGTCAGGCCTCATCTGGAGTACTGTGTCCAGTTCTGGGCTCCCTGGTATTAACATAGCATTAACATCTTCTATTCCTCTCTTCATTTCTTTTCTTCAGACTATAAATTTTCCAGCCTTCTCTTATCTCCCTTCCTGCTACTTATTTAAAGAAATTGATACCATCTTTTCACCAATACAGATCAATACAGCATCACCCACTTGCCTCATCACAGAGCAGAAACAACACTAGCTGCCTGCTCTGCCTTCCCCACAGCTGAAACAGCAATGAGCTGGCAGCTTAAGAGCAAACAAGATGGATGGGAAATGGCTCTGCACTGAAGTCTGCAGTGCCATGTCAGGAAAAGTTCAAGCAGAGCATATCAGGGTCAAGGTCTGCTTTTTCTCTGTGACCTGTCTTTCCAGGGGGACAATTTGAAGTGGGTAGCTGTGTACATGCATAACTATTACAAAAAGGTACTGTAAATTGTTTCCTTTCTGTCAGATTAATTGCTGTGTGCTTTATTTAGGAGCAATTTAATCACACAAAGCATAAAAATAAATGCGTGTTCAGCAGCTCAATTTATTCTGAAGTCCTGCTCAGCCTGCTGTGAGGCTGCAGTTTCAATCATGATATGCATTTCTCTTGAATAGATATATTTACCAGACATACAGTGGAAAAAATCTTCCTTTACAGCACATAGCAGTCTGCTGAGAACCTGGCATTTGTTGACGTTGGCTTCACTGAATTCAGGGACATGAATTCCAGCCACTGTGGTTGTTTTAGGGCTCTAGTTTTACACTGGCTTTGAGGAAGCATTTGCTAGTAAGTCTGAAGTTGAAAAAGAAATAGGAAGCTATCTGGTAGGAGTGAAAAAAAGAGGTAAAAAATGAAAATTATAGGGCTCTTTAAAAGACGTTTACACTGAAATTCTTCACTTTACGTATTGAGCATGAAATGGCTCCTGTACATTGAAAGAATGTATAAGTGCACGGGACAAGTGTTTTGGAACCTATTACCAAATTTATCATTAGCTAAAGTTCATGATGGATCTTGAAAGTTGCTTTGCAGAACTGGCTAACGTTGCAACAGTAAGACAATATAACTGCTTAAAAATAACACTGTAATACTATAACAATATCATTGTTTACCTGTTCTGTTAACTTAATTAGATGACGCTAAGCAGTCATGTCATAAATAGGGGAATTTGGTCATTATCATTATCAATTTTTTTGTTAGCTTAAAAATATAAATATGTTATAGTTTCCTGGAAAAGGATAAATCAGTTATCAAAAAGGAAAATTTCTTTCTTAACAACATGTGGATGTTCAGCTACCAACTTTCATCTAAAGGAATTCATCCATTAGTGAGGCAATGTGTGCATCACCCTTTGCTGCCTTGGAGAGCTTTAGAAAGTGTGTCCTGGATAACCCGTAATTCCCAACATGGAGATGGGCCTCTCACTGTTCTCCCATTCACTGCAGAGTCAAGGGAACTGAAGAAACAAATGTTACATGCTATATTATATTTAAGAGTTGAGTGATTGTTCTTAAGATTGTTATATTCCTAGAAATGTTACTACATTATTATATAGGTGAATGCTTTACAGAATATGGAAGGACATTCTCCAAATGCATGGGTTAGAAAGATCACTGCTGTTAATACTTCTGTTGAGAGCAATGTTTTTCCGTTAATGAGCAATGCAAATGAACTTTGATGTAAAAGACATAACAAATTTGGTATTGTTTCAGAGTTACTGCTGAGAAGCTGAGAACGTATACACTTGAAATATTATCTTCCTCCTATAAAACACTGGGGTGTAAGTGTGACTCGGGTCTTATGAAGACTTGAACCTATAGGAGGACAGCACGGCAGAGGAACGATTGGCAAGGTACCCTGTAGGCAGGCTGGTGGGTTACTGAAAACAGAGGGCAGTATAAAAGAAGACACAAAGATAGGAGCTGCAGGTAAAAACAAAGTTGCAGACAGAAACTAACAAACTAGATTAATACTGATGTAACAGAAAAGAGAAAGATTAACATGCAGATGCAGACAAACACTGCAAATTAAAAATATGGCAAGTTTCTCCATACAAAAAGATTAGCTGGCAGGTGACCCCTAGCTATCAACACATATGTGAAGATTTATTCATGTTGGCTTCTCTTTCTTGGCCCTTGTAACAAAAAGTATCTTGAGGACGAAGACTGTAGTCCAGCTGTACAAGACCTTAAATATCTCAAGACATGCAAATTTGGTATAGAAAAAAGCCAAAGACGGACGAAATTGACAGAAGGAGGAAGAGAACTTATTCTACTGTCCTTCCTAAATAAGAAGGAAGAATACATAGAATAAGTTACAGTTATTTGGAATATGAAACACTGTTTATATATTGGATATTTAATTCCATTCAGTTATGTTCCAACAAGCACTATAAAGCATAAATTTCAACAATACCTTAGCTGAATCTTTGAGTATGGAGAATTGCACTGAACATCCACAAAAAATAATAAAAGTGTGGTTTTAGGATTTCCTAATTTTTATGTAGAATTAATTATTTCAAAAGTTTAATTTATTTATTTATCTATTTATTCATTTATTTTGTGCTCCTTCCTTGTATTTGAT
>NC_089874.1:55877500-55885000 GCF_040182565.1 Anser cygnoides
TTGTGGATTAAAGAAAAAAAACACCTCTGTAAAATGAGATTATTTGACTAGACTTGATTTTGGCTTCTGTATCAAACTAGAATTTCCACATAAAAGGACTTAACTGTCTTTTATTCTTTTGTACTTTGGTGTGTTTTTAACACTAAGTTCCCCTCTCCATTTTTTACATTTCTTTCTTTGTCTTTTTTTTGATGTACATGATACATCTACTGTTCCTCTCTGTAGGTAGTTTAACAGGGTTTAATCTTACACAATAAATCTTACATAAAAAGGCCAAAATGTGGTCATTCAGGAGGTCTTCTAGTTCTCAGTAGATTGTGTCTTAGTCTCAGTAGACACTGTTTTCATAAACCTGTCCAAAGTAGAATGCTCTGCAGATTGACTAAGCACGATGGCTAATTTGCTCCACTCCTAGCCATTGTTCTTCTGAGGACCTTGTACAGACACTCACTGATGTTGCTCAGTTGATCTGAGGATTCCAGGGTGTGAGCCATTCTCATCCAATTACTTATGGACCTGGTATAAATTATGTAGGCAGAAAGCTACAAGAACACAATTCAAGACTTTAGACTGGGTTATTTTTTTGGAATATGCATTTGAGAACATTTTCTTTATTACTAAATAGTAGTTTAGTAATAGATAAAGTAACAGATTAACTATAACAGTGTCAGCAATATGATTACTTATTTTAGTGAATTAAACGTGTCTATAGTAATATCCTTAAGACTGAGACTTGGGAAAGACTGAATCAGCAACTCTTGCATGACAACTGTTTTCAAATGTGTCAGTTCTCTACTAAAGTGATTTCAATGGGTTTTGCTCTTTTCTGAAATCCTACTCAATTTCTTCATCTTTGTTTTCAAATCTTTGTACAGCCTTCCTGTTACTTGTGTTGACTTGTAGCTCTTTTGTATAGGCTTAGAATGTCCCTAACTCTGCCCATTCTGGTCTCTTTATGTAGAGAGTTACCCTTCATCATATATGTATTTTCTTAAATGTACAGTCTCTTTCTCACATGGGTTCTATCAAATACAGATGATTAATTCTTGTACCTTTTCCTTTATCAAATTTCTTCTTCTTCTTTATCAGGAAGACTATTACTGAAGTTTAAATGCTCTTTTTTTTTTTTCTTTTTTTTTTGTTTTTTTCTCATATGATCTGCACTCTTTTCTAACTTCACACATTCTTAAAGTGCTACTGTAGTATTTAAGTCCACATACTATGAAACCCCAAACAAAAGAAACATCCATTGCTCTTCTTAAGTAAGCATGAATGCAAATGGAGATGAATTTATATTTATCTTAAAACAGTAACAGAGCATAGATATTTTTAAAATCTTAGCAGTCAAAACTTTTAAGATCTTAACTAGATCATAATTTCTCTGAGACAGCAACTTTTTTTTTGTGGTTTTGAGACTGTAATATGGTATATATATTTATAGTAAGAAGAACTGTAGTTCTAGTACTATTATAGTAAGAAGTCAGAAGAGCTGAATCTAATGTTCCAAGTGCTATATTCATCTTTACATTACTCTTCATATACAGATGGGAAATGTTTGTTTTTTTATTTGAAGGCAACCAAATTAGAGAACCGTTACTTGTGTTACTGGCTCATAATTATTAATTCACAACCTAATAAAAGAATGTTTTGTTAAAAATTACTTAATCTTTCTTTAGATATGTAACAACAAAGAAACTTTTATATACATAAAATAAACTTCAGTAAGTACATTTTAAAGTAGTTCAGCACGTTGGGGGGGGGGGGGGGGGGGGAGAGGGGGGGACAAGAAAAATAATTAATAAAGTAACTTATCACTTAGTTTAATTGTAGATATTCCTGTCCAATTATTATGTTGTTACTTAAGTCCTGATTAAAGCCAAGTACAAAGTAGCCTTTGCATCAACCTCAAGGGATTTGGAGTTGAACTGAAAATTTAAATACATTGGTCAACAAGCAAATTATTAAATCAGGCTGACGCATCATGTAAATTCTCAGTTTTAATGGTTGATGCAAGTTCATTAAATGTTCCATTTCAATATTTTAACTCACATATGGATAGAGGTTTTTTTTTTCCCTTTATGGTTCTGTTGTGTGGCAGGATAGGTGCATTGGCTTCAGAGCTTTCACCAAAGTCCAAAATACGCAGCTGTTCCTGGCTTCTACTCAAGCTCTGACTGACACTGTACTTGGCTACAGATTTCAAATGCGGCCTGGTGCCTGGGATACTTTAACCATGTAAGGGAGTGGCATAAATTGTAACACAGACTTTACACTTTTCTCTCTAACCATACACGTCAAAATAGATGTAACAGGTAGTTACTTTGCTCCAGTTACATACCTGCCGACCAAAAGCTGCCCCTAGAACCACTGCTTCTGATACCCGCAATGTTGCCTAATGAACCTTTACTTGTAGGCCCCACTCACCTTCTCAGCAACTTCAGAAACTTCACAAACAAAGTGGGGGAAATTTGTTCCCACTTGGCCAAATTACTGGTGGTGCATGTCCTCAAATACTGAAAGCTGCTTTTAGGCACAGGAGCTTTAAGGAAAAAAGAGGAGTGATACTTCAGTTTATGGCAAGAAAACAGAATGGCATAGGTATATTAACAACTGAAAGCAGGAGTTCACTTTATTCTTTCCATATTAAACAATGTGGTTTATTCCTCCTACAAAGGGGAAACAAGAAGATGGGGACAAACGATGAGGAAAATCATTTACATGCATACTGAAGAGACTGGTGAAATGATTCAAAGACAGCCTATCTTTGGTGAGAGATTTGTGTCATTGTGTTACCATAGTCATCGCTTCAACATGGACAATAGATGGATGGTCACTTGATTCCTAACAAAGGTCACTTGATTCATAGCACTACTTCAAGATGTTCTTTTGCCTTCCTACAATGTGGCATTCATGATCTTTTCAGTTTTTAATTGAATAAGATGTTTGGGCCAATCAACACTTTAGAGTGATATTTTTAGAATTAACACTTGACTGATTGATAATAGGAAATATTTTCCCAAGTGGAAAAAAACAAAACAAAACAAAACAAAAAAACTAAATGTCAACATCTAATGTCTCTGAATAAGGTAATTAACTAGCATTTTTTGAAGTAGAAATATAGAAATATTAAGCAGTGCTTGCTTATCTTTTCAAAACGAAACAAAAACAAAATAGGACAAAAAAAACAATAAGTACAAACTATTGATTTTCTTTAAAACAATCTGTCTTTTTTTTGTGTGTGTGTGTCAAGTTAGCAGACTGAAAGGAAAGTTTGTAATACCTTCAACACCTATATTCTGATGAAAATTGAATAAGATGCCTAACAGGCCTTTTTTCAAAATCATGTCTATACTATACAGGGACTCAGCAGTAAATCTAGAAATAGGCATTCAAGGAAAGCTAATGGTGAAATAAGGATAAACATGATGAATCATATCAAACATGTCAGCTGTATTTTTACTGTGTGTCTTAATAAAACAAAAATTCTAATTTTATTTAAATGTGAACAGATGATAAATAACTAAAGGAAAATAATTTTACGAACAAAAATGAAGAAGCATGGTGGATTGCCAGGAATGAAGTTAAGAGTATGTAACAAGATGGAGTCCAAGGCAGAGCAAACCCAAAGTTTGTAGAAGTAGGTAGTACATAAAACAAAAGTAAATCTATCCTGTCTGTCTTAGTTTCCAACAAACATTTATTGTAGTGCTAAAGAAATGATGATTAAACAGGGAGTTGTAGCTGTGGATAAGATGAATTAGCTTAGTGCTTTTTCTGAACTGTCTTTAAGATAAAAGTCCGATTATCTTGTAGTAGGTAAGAAATGGTGATGACAAATAAATGTTCATGAGATGCCTATACAGAAAGTTAAGTGGAAGCTGTTTATTTATATTTTTCTTTTCTAATCCCTGTTATTCTCCTTATAATGAACCTCCCTGGACTGTTAAGGTTGAGGAAAGACTAAGTGACTTTTTAGAAAGTGAAATTATTTTTTACATTGCATTTAACCAATTGAAATATCTGGACCTTTTTTCATTACGTGCACATTTATTGGTATGTATGTTATTTCAGGACTGTTCAGACTACATAAAATTTCTTTCTGAAATACCAAATGAGTAGATACAAGAGGAACAGAAAAAAGAGATTCAGACCTTCATAGAGTTTTACAAAACACAAAGCTTAGATTTTTTAATGAAATGCTACCTATCTGCACCTAGCTTTGTGACCCACCTCTTTAGTTTAAATACCAGTGTTCAGTTATGAAATATGTCACTATGCCTTGCAGAAATTACCTAAGACATGATGCAGCTGCAGTGTTCATTATATCTCAGGGGAATTAATTGTGTGTCATTATCTCCTAAGCACTGTTGTCCTGTAAACACAATGCGTTACTAACAGATTAATCTATTTTGTTCTACCACACACACTTTTGAAAGGATGACTCAGATTATTCATGCTAGATATTGCTTTGTTTAGTATTAATCCTTCTTTTTCTTATCAATGAGTTTTCTTACTGTTCTTATTTAAGAGTCTTTATCACAAATGCTCAAAAGTTAGTTTTAACACAATGTCTGTAAAACTTGCTATTGTTTTGCAGGAGGACTCTTCCTAGCACAAAGGGAAGAAATTGATATTATCTGAAATGTTTTTTCTGGAAAAAAAAATGCAAACAAAAAGAGAACACAATTAATATGTCAATTATCTGAAGAGAATGCTGCAAGTGATGTTTGAAAACCATAGAACTATCAGGGAAAGAGAGCTATATAATGTTGTGTCTTGTTTTGCTCATTAGACTCATTCCTAGAATTTTGTTTTTCCTTTTTTTTTTTTTTTTTTTTTCCTTCTTATTTGGTTTCAGAATATGCTTTCAACAAATTTTACTTGTTTCTCATCTTTGCCCATCAGTAAGTATTCCAGTGTATCTCTATATCTAACCTTTTGAGATTGTTTTCTTGTGTTTTGTTTCTTGGTTTGTTTCTTCCTTTTACAATAGCAGTTTATTTGGGCTTTTTAGAATTAAAAGACCAACTGTGATGTCTGAATAAGAAAATACTCTTGCCTTGTTTCAGAAACATGACAATCTACTTCTGCAAAACCAAAGACAACTTTGGGTAGATGCTGCAAATCATCATTAGCACTGTACCGATATTACAAAACTAATTCTTTTTCAGTGGAATATGCTGAATGTAGTTGTCCATTTGGAGTAATAAGTTGTGGTAAAGACTCACTCAGGAAGCCAGTCTGAATTGTGTGAAGACAGTAAATGCCCAGCTAAACTGAAAAGTTATTACAAAGGAACTTGCAATGGAAAAGTGGAAACATGGACAGATATATTTAACCAAATTCATTTGAGTAATGAGTGCAATGGGAGTGGAATACTTCACTATATCTCTGAGTTACCGACTTCAAAATGTACAGAGGAGATATAAAATCTTTCACGCATTCTTCCTATGACTCTCCTGATTTTTTTTTCTTCTATAAATACCACCTGTCTCCTGAAAATGATTCATTAGAAACATAAAATAGCAGTCTTAACAGTAGCTGTTTTTCTCAATCTGACAATCTCAAAGCCAGGACCAGCACATTAGAAATCAATAGGTCACTGAGGTATAGGTAAGCAGACTGGCAGAGCACTTAATTTTATTGGAAGGTAATGCAGAGAAAGTAACCTGGGAAAAATACTGTGAGCAATTATTACGCTGAAAGTAAAGAAATTGAGCTTATGGCTGTTTTTTGCAAGAACAGAACAAACTGATGATTAAAAAAAAAAAAGTGTGATATGTTGATTTATGTTTTTTTTCATTCATATTTTGGTTTCTGAAAGTAGAAGCCAGAAACCCTAATCAAGTGTTGTTGACAAAATGTGTGTTGATGCAGAAGGCTGAAATACTGTAGTTAAGTTACACAGAGAATCACACTCCCTGATTAAGTTGTAGACGTATGAGCTGCATTCACTGAACAATTAACTGGTACAAATGTAAGAAAAAATGCAACAACACTCAACATGTGTCCAGCTGAGAGCGAGAAAAAAAGTTCATGTCAATGTGAACCACAGTCACATAATAGCCATTCACATTTGCTTTTCATGAAGAGCAGAAAAAGTCAAAAGATATTGCCTGTAAGTTTCTTCTATTGTTTATACTGAAAAACATTTTTGTTTAAATTAAGAGTATATCTTAAAATAAGCTAGACCATTCCTTTTTCTTCCTTTTGATTTAGGATAGCAGATTTAAAGGTCATATTCCTTTGCATACCATTAACATGCAGTAAAATAGTCATTTAAATATAAGACCAGATTTGGTGTCAATCTTTTCTCTTGAGTTTACTTGTCTACTCTTAAACCATTACGTATGCATAATATTGAACCATAGCTCAGCTACAGAAGTTAAATAGAAGAGCAACATAATTTCTAAATTAGCAAGATCTTTTGCTGTTATCAGAGAGGCTAAAAAAGAGCTAAAACTGACTCCCTCTATCACTGTAATAAAATAAAATAATAATAATTAAAACAACAACAAAAAAAAGAATCAGGGAAGCAGGATAAATTTTTGTGTTAAATTGTGTGACTCTTACTAAAAACCTTTAGTATCACTGAGATAAAACAGAATAAAGTCTTGGTGTCTCCTTTAGTGTCCTCAAATTAATACAACTGACTGAGGAAAACTTCCATCTCTCATTCTCTTTTGTAAACAATTCTTTATTGAGTGTTTTTTGGAAAACATACATATTTTGTAGAAAATAGCTACACAATATATGCTATCTGTTTTCAAATACTGTCTTCCATGGACATCAGAAATTGACCCGTTTGATTAATACAGCTTAACATTCAGTGCTCTCTCTATGGTATGAATGGTTTTACAGGAGGTACTTCTTAACAAATATGGCAATACTCAGTTCTATGCAGAGGATATCTACGTTTTCTTCTTTTTGTCAACAAGGACAAAACAGTTACCCACATTTATTGTCACCCTCAACATTTTAATATCATTCTAGGAAACTGTTCATCCACATTAGTAGTCTGAGTTGAGAGAGCTTTATTTCTGGAAAGGCAGTTCCTGTAGATGATAATATATATGACACAGGAAGAAAACACTGTGAAAAGACATTGAAAAGATGACAGTTCTCATTTATTATGATTTTATAGCCTTGATAATGTACAACCAAATGTCATTGTAGGAAAGTTAAGGAAAACTTATGAAACTAGGGAAACCTGGAGCAAAAGTACATTAATAGTAAATAAGATGAAAGGGACTTCTCTATTTCCATTCTTCTGTTCTTTGAGTGACTGCGTATGTGTGTGTTCATCCTTGTTTGCACACATATTTCTGTATGTGTGGGTGCACATACAGCTCTGTATCTCTCTGTCAAAAGTACACTTTGGAATGAGTAACTCTTGCACAACATTTTTTGATTTTTATATACTTAAACAAGTTGTTTACCCTACTTTATTATGAAATTGTCTGCAAGACAAACTAATTGTTGGGAAATTAATTTGAATAC